>NC_022031.1:59045723-59048531 GCF_000317375.1 Microtus ochrogaster | reverse complement strand
AAAAAAAAAAAAAAACCGGTGTGTTGCGGTGGCATACCTGCTGTCCCAACATGGGGCTGTTCCAAGTGAGGGTCTCAAGTTGGAGGCTGGCCTGGGCTATCTGAGTAGGAAGCCAGCCTGGGCTACATAGCAAGACTGTCTCTCACACACACACACACTGAAGTGTTACAGCTGTCTCTGTTCAGGGAAAATATATATATATATATTTGTTTGTTTTTCAAGGTTAAGCCTTACACTTTCTAAAGTCCCAAGGCCTGTTGTCTGTAGCGATGAGTTGATGGCTGTAGCGAGCTAATTTGTGCTGCTACTCACCCTTTCTATGAAGCCCTAACCCTAGCTAACTCGCAAGGAGGACGTATTTAGAGATGGGGTCTTTAAAAAGAGGCGATATCCGTAGCACCATTTGGGTGGGCCATAATCCGTTATCGCCATCAAGCTTATAAAAGAGGCAAGGGACAGACACAGATGGAAAACCATGGAAAGACACAAGAAGACAGCTGTCTGCAAGCCAAGGGCCCTGTGACCTTGAACTTTCAGCCTCCAGAACTGTGTGAAAATAAATGTCAGCGTGTCTAGGGCACTTTGTCAAGGCAGCCCTAGAAAGCCAACGCAGGGAGATATGATAGTTTCCTTGGTAAACCATACTGATCCCGTTAACCAACCACTGACTGTGTAAGCGTAGTGTAACCCCACCCCTTGACCCTAGTAATACCCAGACACCCCCCCCACACACACACACATACACACACACACACACACACACACACACACAATGCGTTTATAAACACTGTGTTTTAATGGGCATAAACCTATTGAACTATAATGTGAATGTGTTTTTGCAAGCATCTTTTACAAATCCTGTAACGGAGCTAGGGTCTTGAAGAGAGTAACCACATCCTCTCCTTCAGCAGCTTCTCCCTTCCTGCCAGCCAGTCACTTAAGAGGCCGTGAAAGTGAACTGGGGACTCGTGGTGGAGTCGCTGCCTCCCACTCACCCCGCCCCTGGAGATCTTCCTGAAAAGAGACTAGATGAGAATCTTGCCACTCGTCTGAGACTGAGTGGAGAAGCATCCTTCCTCCCCTCCTCCTCCCCACAGCTGCCCCCCCGGGAAGCTGTAAGATGAAGCTGTCCCCGGGAGCCAGACCTCTAATGGTCCCTTTCTACGACAAGCCCTCCACTGTTCCCCACGCTCACCTGTGCTAATGGGAGGCCAGCTGCCCAGTGGTGCTACTGTTTGCTTTTGGATTTAGAACAACAGCTTCCCCTGTCAGCCCTGGGGGACAGTGGCAGGTGTTCAGGGGCTCTAATATGTCAGTGAGGCCTTAAATGACAACAGAGAGAACAGAAAGTCAAGCAATTGGACTTTAGGGGAAAGGGTCACAAGGCCCCTCACCAAGAGATGAAACAGTTAAAAAAAAATCCACCTTTTTCTCATTCTTTGTAGGCACTCAGAAGAAAGCAGAAACTGGAGAAACATGGCCACTGTTAGATAAAACTAGGTGAAGGAGTCTTTGCCAACGATAGCCCGGTGCCTAGGATGACCTGGAGGGGTGGGAAGTCCCAAAGGTCAGTAAGACCCTGCGCAGGCTCAATAGCACCAGCTTCGTGTTAAGCGTGGATGGGGGGTGAGGGTGGAGGAGTGGGAGGTAGGGTGGATTCTGAGCTACTCAGCATGGTGCCTCATATACCTACTGCTAATAAAAGAAAGACAGCCACTTTCATGACTATCAACACCTCTTGCTGTGGTTACAACAACCTAGTTTTGGTTTTTGCCTCCGTTTTTGTCCCCTTTCTCCTGGGGACTCCCATTAGGACTGTCACCTCCTCTCATTAAAAGATCGGTCTCAGAATTGGCACTTCTCATGCATGGTTACCGAGGCCACAAGAACCTAGAGCACATAACCTACCAGAGGACCTAGCCCTGCCCATGGTGCCCCCTTCATCCGGTTACTCCAGAGAGGAAGAACAAGCCAAGCTTCCCTTGGGCTTCACCTCCAGACTAGAGCCGAGGAAAGGAGGCGTGTAACAGAAAAACCCGACACCAAAGCCGTCTGAGACGTTAGAATGTCACACTAACTCAGGGATGTTACTAAATGCTATTGTAGAAGACAAGCACCTGTCCCTGTGTCCATCTTTCCATGAAACTTCCCACCTGGTTCGACCAAATTTGCGAAGCATTGGTGCCTCTACCCAAAGACGTCCTTCTTTCCTTTAGCCTTTCCTGAGTTTATTCCTCTTGTTAGGATGCCTTCCACGGCCACAGAATCTGAAACCAATCCACCATTCTGTGCTGACTTCACCGTGTACTTTATACTCTCCCGCACACCATTTTACTTCCTTCTCTTATTATCTGTCTTCCAGACTAGGACCTATAATCTTAAAGACTACGTTGTCATCCACTGGTGTCCTCAGGACCTCCTGTTAATCTCCATGACTACATTGTCCTCCATCGGTGTCCCCGGGAACACCTGATAATCTCCATGACTACATCGTCAGCCATCAGTGTCCTTGGTACCATCTGAGGACATCAGAACCTGGGATGCCCAAGCCCACTGTGTAAACTGGGGGATTTGCACGTGACCTGTTTGGAGCACATCTCTCCTGGGCTTTAAGTCTCACTTAAAGACTGAATGTGGAGTTGTGGGTGTAGTAATAGGTGCGGCAGGGCTGAGTCCTCAGCACCCCGGCCGCCTGCCCGGCTAGCTTATGCCCGAAATAACAACACACAAACTGTATTCATTTAATCACTGCTTGGCCCTTTAGCTCTAGCCCTTTTCTCGGCTAACTCTCGCACCTGGACTAGCCCA
>NC_022031.1:59018212-59042793 GCF_000317375.1 Microtus ochrogaster | reverse complement strand
CTGGGTCGGAGCTTCATCGCGTGTGCCTCAGAGAGCAGAGCTCTCGCCTCTGCCCGCAGGAGTGGAGAGCATCATGTCTCTCTGAGGCGTCTGCTCCTGAGAGGAGAGCTGTCGAGTCTCTGAGCTCACTTCCTCTTCCGCCCAGCATTCTGCTCCTCCCACTTACTTTCTAACCTATCAGGTCAAGCAGCTTCTTTATTTAATTAACCAATGGCCTTCCTCCATCATGTGGGAACTTGGGCAAGAGTAAGAAACTTCTGAGCACACATGACATCCAGATCAGTTCAAAACCAGATAGTGGAAGCAGCACCTGAGGCCTCTGACAGTGCTCGCTGACGTTACGTCTTCTCTGCAGCTTTGACTCTGAACAAATAGCTCAACCAATGCCCAGGATGAGGACACCAAACAAATACACTGCCAGGCACACCTCGGCTCAGACTCGACACTAGGGTGCTATTCGTGGCAGTGTTTTTAATGTACTTGGAGAATTATTTAATTTCAAAAACGTCTTTGAATATTTTGCTACCACCATTCCTCAGTAAGTAAAAATCACAATAATAAACCTTTGGTATGTGTCATATTAAAATATTTCTAAATATTCTTCTATTTAAGTATAAGAATGTGTGTGTGTGTGTGTGTGTGTGTGTGTGTGTGTGTGTGTGTATTTTGTTATTTCAAGGCAGAGTTTCTCTGTGTAGCCCTGGCTATCCTGTAACTCACTTTGTAGACCAGATTGGCCTTGAATTCAGAGATCCATTTGCCTCTGCCTCTGCCTCCCAAGTGCTGGTATTAAGGCGTGTGCCACCACTGCCCGGCTATAATTTATATTTTTAAACATTCTGTTTTGGGTAACTGGACATCATGGTGTACACCTCTATTTAGTCTCAGCACTCTCTGAGGCAGGTGGATCTCTGTGAGTTCAGGGCCAGCCTGGTCTGCATAGTGAGTTCCAGGGCAACCAGGACTGTGTAACATAGACACCCTGTCTCAAAACAACAACAAAAAAATTGCTGTTTTGAATTGCTAGCTTGAATTTCATGAAAAATAGCTAATGAATTTTGGCTTAGGATTAAAACATATTTTCCAGAAATTTATGAAATGGCTCTAAATTTATTTGCCATTTTTGTTCAGTGTATTTACATAAAACAGCATTCTTATTTGTGATTGTAAAATCAAAGTATCAATCAACGTGGAAAAACACTGAGAATGCTGTAAGCCCTACAATATGAAATATTCAGCTAAAAACACATTCTTCATGTGAAGATAAAAAGCCTCCTAATTCCATCAATATTCAAATTTGCTTTTACTTTCAATAATTGGTTATTATATATATTATAAAAAGTTATATGTATATGAAAGAATGGCTTCAAATAAACTGTCTGTAAAGGTTTGATTTCCGTGTCTGTTTTATATACCTATATATTTTGGTCAAATAAAAATGCGTTCCACAAAAGAGGTCCTGGGTGGAAAAAAGTCTCAGAAGACCTGCCTTAAATCATCTCTAAGTCAGCCCTAATACCTAATATAATGCAAACGCTGCACAAAGTAGTTATAATGGATAGAGAATAATAATGAGGTCTCTATATGTTTAGTGCAGATGCAATGTTTTCACATTTTTCTGATCCATTCGTGACTGAATCCAGACTTGAACTTAGCTCCACGTGGTCTTGCAGCCCCTGCTGACAGCCAGGGAAAACTGCTCCATCAGCTGGCATCACAGACAGGCCACCAAACAAAACTAGGTGCATGAGGACCCAAAGGGGAGCAAACACATGCTGCTTGCATCTCCTTTGCAAAAGGCTAGAAAAGCAAAGGCAAGTCTAGGGACCCAGGAGAACAGAAAGTGACAGCTGACTCCAGGCTGGTGCAGGAAGAAAAACATACAAACATGAGGCGGTATGAAAATAAGAACAAAGTTCTGGGGCTCGGGAGTGAACGCCATCCCCAGAGCTTTCTTTGGCAGCAGATGGAGAAAGGAAAAGTCTGTATGGCTTCCTGGAGAATCAGGAAAGGAAGAATATCGCCGTCATATAGAAGAGTAAACCTCTAACCGTCTGGGAGTCGCTGAGGCTTGCCTGCGAGTAAGCTTGGGGGAGGGGAGGTCCTGGTGAGGAAGAAGGAATCCTAACTAAGCCAGGAAGGAGAGGACAAGAAAACTTTTGGGGAGTGACCCTGTGCAAAGTCAGAGTTTGAGTAGAGGCTTCACATTGGAGCCAACACAAGAGGAAAGTAAGGTGTTACTCATCAGCTTTTAGGAGCAAAAGAAACACACACCACACACACACACACACACAGCCAGACTGTGCCAGGACCTATTTGTGATCCAGGCTACTCTGGGCTTCAGTGATGGCCGTGCCCAGAAGCTGTGGGTGAAACTCCCCTTTCCAATAATAATGACTTTAAAAAAAATGACAGCAATGGAAGTGCTTTCTCGGAGTCTGGGCTCAGCATCGTTAGGAAGAGTTTGAACATTCAAAATAGCATCCCAAAATCTTGTTAGGAAAACTCTTTAGGGGACCGCAAAGCCATTGTACATGAGGGCACACCGAGGAGGAGTCGGAGGATGTGAGCCGAGAGCTGGGGAAGGTGGCATTGCTATATTTATTTATTTATTTAGACTCTGGGGGTGCAACCCAGGAACTCACACAGGCACTCTTACACTGAGTAATAGGCCTGGCTTTTAATAGAGAGGTACTAGCTCCTCCCCAGTGAGATGACCAGAAGGGCGGTGGAACTTCCTGGAAGCTTACGAAAGGCTTTTCTACCATCTCCCATAGTTCACAGCCCTCTCTGTTTAACCACTGAATTAAAAACCACCCACATGCCGGGCGATGGTGGCGCACGCCTTTAATCCCAGCACTCGGGAGGCAGAGGCAGGCGGATCTCTCTGAGTTTGAGACCAGCCTGGTCTACAGAGCTAGTTCCAGGACAGGCTCCAAAGCCACAGAGAAACCCTGTCTCGAAAAACCAAAAAAAAAAAAAACAAAAACAAAAACACCCACATGAGTGAAACGACAAAATAACTGAGATTTGCTTCAAAACTCCCCAGCAAACCAAGCAGGTTGGGGGGAGAAGAAGAGGCCCCATAATGGAGAACTTGTTACAGCCAGGGGAGGGTTACATAAGGATCTCTGCAGCCAGCGCAGCACCTGGGAATTCTAACAAGTTGCAAAGTCTCAAGCTGGGGCCAAGCCCAGGTCTCCCAAATAAAATAACCTCTGGGGCTAGGGCCCAGCAATCTGTGTTTTAACAAGCCCTCCAGAGGCTTCTGCTCCGCTACTCCTATACACCCTCAAATTGAAGACCCGCTGAATAAATATCATTCTCTCCCTTTTTGTGTAAGCAGTGGATTTCCATAATAAAGGGTTTTGAAAACCATCCCTCTGGGCATTTTTGTTGTTGAGGGTTTTTTTTTTTCCTTACATCATTTGTCTCCAACTGCTATTTAACTATTTTTATAATCTTCTGGAGCCAGAACACAAAGTCAGGAGACAGAAGAAGCCAAGACACTCATTCTCTGCATCTCTATGTATGTCTGTGTCTGTGTCTGTGTGTGTGTGTGTGTGTGTGTGTGTCTGCCCCCCCCCCATCGGAGTTTGAAAATGTTAAACCTCAGCTCACACCCAAAGCACACCCAACTCAACACCTGAAGGCTACCTCCACCTGGTGACCCTGGAGCAGCTCCCCCCCCCACACACACACCCCGCGGTGCAGGCTGCAAGTCACTGCTGTCTAGGCCTTTGGAGCAGGACTGCCTTCTCTGCAACTTTGTTAGGTGCCCACAGAGCACACTGCTTGGAGCCCAGGCGCCTCTGCTTCCTCGGTCCAAGAATCCAGGTGGTTCTGCACGGTGACTCTGGGCCTGCAGGAAATGTTCTCTTTTATTCTGGTTGCCTTCTGAAACTGGAGTAAGGCAAGTGTGGGGCCCCTGGTCTTTCCCTTTTCCATTTCTGCAAGAAAACAGTGAGGGGAAGGGGGCAGGCAAGCCCCAGGTCTTATCAGAGAGCGGTTCCCTCCAGGCAGGACCAGTTCCTAGCCTTTCCTGGTGGTGGGTGCGAGGAAAAGGCCTAAGGAGACCCGGGGGCTGTGGGAGGGGAAGGGTTAAGAAGCTGAGGCCTCCTCAGCCCAGTATCTAGTTCTCAGTCTCCCAACCTCCCGCACGCCCGCCCCACTTGTGTTCTGTAAAACAATCCTTTTGTTTCCTCTTGGAGACGTTAGCCTCAGGGGCCATTATAGGAAATAAAGGTAGCAGGGCTTTTTATCTGCAAGAATCCATTATGCTTGGCCTTCGTGCAGCAGGACGCTCCTTCACTGGCAGCTTCTCAAGGCAGTCCTATAGGGGACCCCCTCCCCAGAGTCGTCCCCCTCCCCAGAGACGACTCGTAGGCACCTGTACCCCAGTCCTTCGGGGCAACGGAGATGAGGGTGGGGGTGCACCAGATCAAGAGTTAACACAGTACGACGTGGAGTCCAGTGTCCTATCTTCCCGCCCTGGGTCCTTGTGTACCCAGGAAGCAGGGGAATTCTCCAGTGCTAAAGGAAAAATGGGCTCTGCTTCCACTATAGTCCGAGCGCTCTTTGCCCCACCCACCCAAAGCTCGGACGTGCAGCTGAGCCCAAACCTTGGGCACGAGTGGCTGTCCTCCGCGAGGCGAGTGCATGAAGGCCATGCGTGAATGCATCTTGCGGCATCCGACCCATTCTCCCCGCAGACGATCCTTCTGTTGGTGATACCGTGGGGCAGTCTCTGGTCATGGGGGGGGGGGGAGACAACGGGGGGGGGGTGGCGTTTTACCTCTCCTAGGAAGCTACAGTGCAAAATTCTCTCTTAGAAGCGCTAGGACGCGGCACCTAACAACATCAATCATTTGTCTCTTCCAAGTACCAGTCGCCCCAAATGTCTACTCAACCGGTAAGCTCGCTTGGCTTACCTAGCGGCCCAGTCAAAATAACAAAAGACACCAACAGGCTTAAGGCACGTGCACCAGGGAGAGAGCTTTGAGTTCTGGCTTTTGAGTGCAGAAGCTGGGGGAGGGGAAAGGTTCTGGGGCGGTCCAGGATCATATTTTCACGAAGATTAGGGAATCCATTATCCTTCCGTGACTGCAAGGATTCGAACCCTCAGCGAAGTATAGGGTGAGGAAGAGCTGGACAATCAAACTCCATTTACATCCTCAGCTGAATCCGGCCTGTGCCGCCTGCGGGCAGTCTCGGTGGACCCGCTGCCTCTGTATCTCCCACCCTTTCGCCTAGAAACCTTTTCCGCACTTCTCCTATGTTATCTGCTCACTTCTATCGGCCTAGTGGCCACTACCCTGCTGGGCTACTTGCAAAAAGAGAAGGAGGAGGGTCGAGGCAGGGGAGGAGGTAGCGATGCTGTTTAGGGGACAATGTCACTTTCCTCTTCATCAAGATTCTTTGTCAACTGCTAGGGAAATAACTGACCCCAAGCTACTTCAGTCACAAGCAATAGAAAACTGGGATGGTGATGTGTCCAGCTGTTCCGGGGAGGAAGGCAAGCAGGCCGGGGAACAAAGGTAGCAAGCAAGGAGCTGGTGTGGAAAATAAAAATGAGGAGGGAGGCTTGACTGGGAATTCTTGGGAAGCATGAATTTTACTTTAAAAAAAAAAAAAGAAAAGAAAAGAAAAGAAAAGAAGACTTAGAATTCTATTCCTTTGCCCTAACTCCAAGGTTGCAGTTCTGAAAGCTGGCCCTTCAGCTGGTTGAGAAGGAGACCCCCAACACAGGACCGTTGTAGTAAAGCTGCCACTTCAGGTCTCTGCCCTCTCCTTAACCTAGGTGATGGTACTTTGCTCAGTCTGCAGACAGGGTGTCTCAGGTGGTCTGACTCGGGGCCAGAGGAATGGTTTGGGATTTCAGTGAGTGTTATTGGGGGCAGGGGATTTTCAAGGAAAAAAAACAAGAGAGAAAAAGGGGGAGCCGTGGAAAGGAAAAGAAAGGGGGGGGGAGCAGAGAAAGCCGATTTTGTCTTTCCGTGAAGAGCCGATGGTTAGGAGAGATTGGTTGAAACATATCTCATATTCCTGACCGTAAGATGTACCATATTGAAGGCTGATCCTGACCCAGATTGGAGCAATAAGGACATACAGTGTCTCCATGGGGTCACTCGCCCGACGCAGATCAATCAGCACCTCAGTTGGCCCCCCCCCGCCCCCCACCCCCGCCAAGTGTGCTCTCAGCTTGCACTGCATCATCTCCAAACTGGAAGAGAAGATGTAGGAGGAAGGGGGAACAGAGACTTGGGCGCTTGTTCTCCTTTAGTGTACAACTGAACATATCACTGGATACGTAGAGATTGACCAACAGCCACCCCAGAGGCAAACCATGGGCCCCGACTTCTTCATGCTTAGCACCAAACCACGAGGGTGAAGAGTAATGTCTGAACGACACGAACACCTGTCTTTTAACAGAAGACCTCATAAGAGACCTGCAAGTGATACGTTTCTACTTTCCTCCACAGTCACAGGGAGTACTGGATATGTATGTGAGAGACCTCCACACAGATAGCCTGTGGGAGTGGTTCTGGCCACGCAGTAATGAGGCTAGGGTCTCCATCTATGACACCAAAGCTGTGTTTCTTGATTTTAGACTCCCGGCCTCCAGAACTATGGACAAAATCAGTCTGTTGTTGGTAAGTCCCCCAGACGTGGGCATTCTGACACAGCAGTGTGAACAGACTAGACAGTAAATGTATTTTCAAATTGCTCCTACCTCTCCCGAGCTCTTTCCCGTAAGTTCTCTGAAGTTCAGTTACATCAAGACACAATCACAGTCACTGCCTCTTGCACCCCTCAGGATGATAACTCCAACCAGCTGAGTGACTTTCTGTTAAAGAATGAGACCCCTATCCAAGGGGTTCTCTAGCTGCCTGCCTGCCCAGAGCTGAGGGATCTTCCATATGGAGCCAGAGGCATCTTTACATTTAGTGCCCTTTGAAAGGAGCGAACTCTGGACTACGTTTGTTCTAGCTCTGTCTAGAACGTTCATCCTAGAACGGAATCCTTACTGGATCATGAAACGTTCTGATTATACCAATTAAGATTCGCTCACGGCCTCGCCACTTCTGTTCACTTCCGTTCAAAGATGAAGCCGTTGAGTCGTCTGCCTAAATCGTAGTCACAGATTTGCAGAGAGCAAACTCTTCTAAGGTTATTCTTCCTTGGATGACTTTGTATGACCTTGGATGACCTTGGATGACAGTCACTTGCAAGGTGGAAACCAAGACCTGGGTAAAATCTGTGGCTGTGGCACTTCCTAAGGATAGTGATCTTTTATGAGAATGAAGCCTAAGGCTTGGTTTCATGAGCCCTGCATTAAGTCTAATGTATCAGAATATTCTAGTCCTTACCTGGAACACATTTGTGATTTGGTAGACAGGGTTCTCACTGAATGAATGCTATTCTGTCACAAAAGATACTCTGGACCCAAAGAAATGTATTAGAGTATGGTGTCAATCAATCTAGACTATGGAAATCAGATGTTTTTAAAGTGTATAGCCTTCATTTATTTTTTATTGCATGCTAATTATCCTATTAGTCTATAAACAAAAAAGCCTAGGAAAAAGTTAAATAAATGATATAAATCAATTTTTTTATGTGTCTTTCATTGATGTGGGAAGTTCTCCTGCATATGTGTTGCCTCTATTTGTTAATTAATAAAGAAGCTTCTTTGGCCTGTGTTAGGGCAGAGGAGTAGAGCTAGGCAGGAAAACTAAACTGAATGCTCGGAGAAAGAAGGTGGAGTCAGGGATAAACCATGTAGCTGCCAGAGGAGAAATATGTGAGTTGCTAGTGTGAACCTTGCCGGTAGGCTACAATCCTTGTGGTAAAATAGAAAATAATAGAAATGGATTAATTTAAGATGTAAGATCTTACTAGGAATACGCTAGAGTCATTGGCCAAGCAGTGTTGTAACTAATATAGTTTCTGAGTGGTTATCTCAGGTCTGAGCAGCCAGGAAATGAACAAATAGCCTCCGACTACATTTTATAGATAACAGGATCATGGTTCAATGATTTTTTTGCTTTATTTTTTATTTATTCATTTATCATTTTGGGGTTTGGTTTTTGGAGACAGGATATCGCTGGGTAGCAGCGTTAGCTGCCCAGGAACTTGCTCTGTAGACCAGGCTGGCCTCCAACTCACAGAGGTCTGCCTGCCTCTGCCTCCCAAGAGCTGGAATGAAAGGCATGCACCACCACTGCCAGGCTTATTATTGATTTGGTGAGACAAGGTCTCACCGTGTTGCTCTGGCTGAACTCACAGAGATCCCCCTGCATCATCCTTCGGCGTACTAGTATTAAAGGCAGACACCACCATAGCTGGCCTCGATGCCTCAGCCTCAACTCATTTCCCCAAACTGTTACCCGGTGCGCTGATTCGCGGTAAAGGAAAAGTCCAGTCCATAAGCATTTGTTTGTGTTCCGGCACTGGCCTCACTACCCCCAACAGTGACCTAACAGGTATGATTCCTGAATGCTGCTAAGCAGTGACCTGAAGAACCAGGAAGGGGAAGTAACGGGAGACAGGAAATGGTCTCTGCATGTTTCCCTCTACCCACCATGGCGGTGTATCATTTAACTCTCCCAGCAAATGCGAGATCATCACTGATTTTAGGGCCTAGGAACCAGAGTTCCAAAAAAAAAACAATACCGGTAACACACCCAAGAGGTTATTGATGGCACGCGTGTTCTCAACTGGGTTCACTTCCTACTCCATGGAAGGCCTAACAGCAATCGAACTGGCATCGAGTATGCCACATAACGAAGCGAATGTCAACACTCACACCGAAAGAAACTGCTAAATCATACCCCTTATACAGAATCAACAGAGAGAGAGAGAGAGAGAGAGAGAGAGAGAGAGAGAGAGAGAGAGAGAGATCACTGCTTGGACCAAGGATGAGCCCTTAGCTTCCCTGCTGCTAATGCCTCCCGGGGCTGTATCTTCTCAAGAATTTGAATAACGAGGAGGATCCATTGAGGGAAAGCCTAAAGTCTTCTCAGCTCAGACTTCCATTAGGTCTCTACAAAGCAGGGGGAGGGGAGGGTCCGCTTTGACCTACAGAATTCAGAAGAGATGCCCCCTGCTCAGGGCTTCCCCAGGAGCAAAGCTCTTTGAAGCCCGCTGTGCTGGAGCAATACCTTGTTTTAACTGAGCTAGCTGGAGTAAATGTCTTTCCTTACAAAGGAAGATCTGAGACTGCAGCATAAATAAACACAGTGGAAGAGAAGCATTTTCTTGAGTCTGGGCGTGGCTTTGCCACTGATGACCAGGGCTCCCAGACTGACTCCCACCTGGCTGTCCTCTCGGGATCCTCGATCTCTACATGCAGAAAAACAAAGCTTCCCCTGCCCCTGCATGCTTCTGACCTCGTCTCCAGCCGCATGGAAGCCATAGTCCCTCCAATTGCTAGAACTATTCCTGACTTTTCTTCTTTACTTTTTTATCCAGCCATTACAAGTCCTCTCAAAGCTCATCCCAACCCACCCACCCCTTTGCCTCCCTCCCATCTGCTTCACAACCTTCCGTCTGTCTTACAGTACCACTCACTGGCTCCCTTGCCCCGTCTTGTTCTTCTCTAACACTAGTCTTGTTGGTGCACACACACATACACACACTCACGTGTGTGCAGCTGCAGCAGCATTTAAAACCCCACAATGGCTTTCCTTTGCCTTTTAAGGTAAAATCAAAACTCATATACATGGCTTACAGGGCCCCATTCATTGCAGCCTCTCGAATCCTGTCTCTCAGCAGCATCCTGCCTACAAACTGCTGAAGCTGGACCTCTTTCGGTTCCTCAAAAATGTCATGCTTCTATGCCCAAAGGACTTGTGTGTGCCCAGTGCCCTCTCTTCCTGATGAACTCTTCCTCTTCGTCCATGCCACAGCTTAGACTGTGTCCTCCCCAAGGCTTAAGCAGCCCTACTATCCATTCCAGTAACCACACAGGCCATTTGCTGACCTTCACTGTAATTACTAAATATAGTCACCACCTTTCTTTCTTGGGGACAGACTGCTGGCAGGCAGTGACACCCCAACGCTGAAGTACACTGCCTGCTTAAGAAGTTCTGAAGGAATGACTCAATCAGTATTGCATAGCTTTGTCCTCACGCCCAGGACTGTAGAGACGTCGCAAGGACCTCTCTTCTAGCAAGTTCATTACTGCTTACAGTCCTTACAAATACAGGACGAGGCTGTCAGGTTGGCAGCAAGTATGGACCTACTTTGCCACCTTGCCGGCCCTGTGGGTGCTTTTCAACAATCAATAAGAACTGGAAGTATTGAATGGAGACAGGTCATAAACAACTTCCGAGGGCCCCGTGCAGGAAATCCCAACAGCCCAGCAAAAAGCCAGCGGCCCTGAAATAGGATGTTGGCAGTCCAGTCCATATAGGGTTACCACTCAGGTACTTTCCTAAGGCCAACAGCGGGGTATGTCTGCTACACCCCATTAGGGAAAAAAAAAGTAAGAACACAGCTATGGCTCCTTTTCTGTCCTCCGTTCCATTTAACATTCTTTCTTTCCCTTCTCCATGTTCTAATCAAAGACAAGAACATCCCTGACCATGAAAAACCCAATTTGAGAAAGAAAAGCATTGGGTAAGGGGGAAGAGAGGCAAGTTTTCCCCAGAGACTTCAGTGACTTGGTGATTTGTAGGAAATAACCACATGTGTCAGCTCCCTGGATGCCAGGACAGATGCCAGGAGTGGGAATGGTGACAGCTAGAAGAACCAGGCTCCCTGCAACATAGACAGAAGGGGTTTGAGAGTAGAGGCAAGGTCAAATCCTGTGGCAGGAGAGGAGGAGAATGAACCAGAGAACAGCAGGGCACACTCCTGGGTTGACAGGAATGCTGCTGATGGGCGCAACCTTCTCTGAATCTGAAACAGTGCTGTAGAGGACTCCATGGCTCAGTCACTCACGGCTCTTCCCACCATCTCCCGCTCCATAAGAAATCCATGTCTGTGTCTTCCCTCCCAAACAGTTTTGGCTTTTTGGGAACTCTGTATTTTGGCTCTACCAAGTCTCCTGCTTTCAGCCCAGACAACGAAAAACCCTCTGTTGTGGGGCCTTCATGGTCCTGTTGGCTTCAGACGGAGAAGGCCAGGGTGGGTGGGTGTTGGCTGCAGCAGGGACAGTGATGGCAGAGGCTCTGAAGATGTCCAGGTCACAGCTCCATCAGGTACAGGAGAACTAGCGAGTGATGAGTGCCATCTTCCATCACCATCTCCTCAACCCTGCGGCCCAGGCCTCCCTTCATCCTCTGCAGCTCAAGTCCTCCCTGACTCTCTGCTTTGATATCTCTCTTTCTCTCTCTCTCTCTCTCTCTCTCTCTCTCTCTCTCTCTCTTTCTCTCTCTCTCTCTTGCCTTTGCTTTTCAGTCCTGGTTCAAACATCAGCTCCAGAAGTAATTTTATCTGCAAAGCATATCTTTATCCAAAAGTTGTTTCAAATAGGGTTGTAATGATAAAGAGTGAAAAAAAGAGAAAAAAGGCGAAGTACCTCTCGGTGGGCACTGCTAAGGTATGCCACTAAGCAAACAGGCCACGTGAAGTGCAAGAGGTTTGTTGGGGGAGGGGTGGGGGAGAGGGAAAGGTCAGGTAGGAGTGGGGTCGTGAGAGCCGCAAGGAGACAGACAGACAGGCAGGGAAGAAACAAGAGGAAGGAGAGAGACAAGAGAGGGAGCTGTGTCTGGCGGGCACTTTTCAAGGGTGCATGTGTCACGTGACCGATGTGGAGCGACACCTGGCACCACGTGATGAGGTTATTTAACTGCATTGGCGGCAGAGGCAGGCGGATGCCGTGGTGGAAACTAACAAGTGGTTTTGAAGCTGGGCATTTAGGTCAATGATAGAACACTTGGTTTACATGGATAATGCCCTAAATTGAATCTCCACTACCAAAATAGTTAAATTTAAAAGTTCTTTCTCAGCTCCACTAACTGGAATATACTGCCAGGAGACCATGGCTTTGGTACATCTTAGGTTCTCCCCTAGTCTGGGGACCAGAGAAAGCACATGGCTTTTGATGAGGCTGCTTAAAGGGTACCGAATTGAATTCAGTGACATTAAAGTTTCAGCCCACAAACAAGTAGCCAAATATTTAACACGCTCTTAATTGGCTGTTAAAATGTAATTGCAAGTAATCATTTTTGGCCAGGTCTTAAACAGTAGTCGTGGTGTCTCTGTCCCGTGTGCCCCCCACCCCATCCCACCTCATTGGTGCCTTTCCTTTCGTTTCGCCGGGTTATGCATTTGGAGCATTGAAAGTGATTCCCAGTGGTTAAAGGAAACCTACGGCTTTAAAAAGAGTCATCACTGAAAGGCATTTTAAACACACAGTAAAAGGAAAATCTCCAAAGGAGATAAAGGGTGTCAGGAGTGGGGTGTCTCTTTTCTATGAACAGCTCTGAGGTGGGGCCTGTCTAGCTGTCCCACTCAGCAGGGAAGCCGGTGGTGGCCTCCCTTAACCCTTCAAGGCTCTCACCTCAGCCAGATGCTGGGCAGATCAGAGCCAGTCACACACTCCTTGCTGACTAGAAGAAAACAGCAAAGGAAGGAGGAGAAAAAACGGTGGCTCCAATGCGGCTTCCCCACCCCATCCTTTCTTCTCCCAAAGAGCCCTCTGTTCAGAGAAATTAAAGGACTCTGATAGCAGATCACAAATTCAGAACAGAAAAGCCCCACTATGCAGCAGAGGTCGTTCCTCTGGGTACTCAGACACTGGACACTTTTTTTGTTCATGAACTTTTGGAGACCATTTATATAGAAGGCTGTTTGTTCCTGGACAAACACCAGCAAAGAAGAGTGGGGGGGGGGCGGTTTGGGGAAATTTTGTTTTGCATTAGAGAGAGAGAGAGAGAGAGAGAGAGAGAACTTTTCTGATAGAAGAGCTCAGCCTGATTTGTTTACTATTGCTGGCTGTTCTATTTACAAGTTCCTGTGGCCCCGTGGAAAAAGAAGTGCTTTTTTAAGAAGTTAAAAAAGCCACATAAGCCTCCATACTGAGGGTGCTTCTTCCCCTTCCTGCCTCCCTCACCCCCACTTTCATTTTACAAATGGCCAAGTCAAAGCAACCAGGGAGCTCTATTCTTTCCCTCATAGATTCTCTTTCAGAATCCCTTCAAAAAGAGCCAAACTTGAACTCAGAAAGCTTCTCTCCTCATCCCTCAAAGAAATTCTACTTCCCACACCCTGATAGATTCCCCTTTCAGCAAACTGCGTCCTGGCCCAGTAGAATCTCCGGGCAGACTTGAATTTCCTGCCCCTTGCAACTTTGTTGTTCCTTGTATACATGGGCAGTTTCTAAAACCAAGCTGGCAAGATGTTGAATAATGTTCTTTTAAAAGAGAGTAAGCTACCAAAAAA
This sequence comes from Microtus ochrogaster, assembly GCF_000317375.1. Taxonomy (NCBI): domain Eukaryota; kingdom Metazoa; phylum Chordata; class Mammalia; order Rodentia; family Cricetidae; genus Microtus; species Microtus ochrogaster. Next base: position 59,029,404 of record NC_022031.1, on the reverse strand, counting down.
AAAAAAAAAGGTAAGAAAGAAAGGGGAAAAAGGGTGTGTGTGTGTCACAACTGAATCACTGTGTGACTAAGCACAGTTGCCTATAACCACAGAATCTGTGGCATCAACCCGACACGACGTGGTCCCTTACAAACCACAAACTGGCCCAGCTATCTGTAGGAGTTGTGGGTTGCCAAGCAGACAGCTCTTCCCAGGCCTGCCACTTCTTTGCCAGTGGAGGGCCTCCCTGTATCTCCAGCAACCAAGATGGAGTCTGCCCTTTCAAATCTCTTGGTATCTACATCCTTCCTGGCTTCTGCAGTGGAACAGCCACAGCAAGTACTAGCTAGTTCCATTTTGCAACTCTAGATCCAAAAAGAAAAGGACAAGTTGAAACTATGTTTTACTGTTTGGGTTTTTAGTTAGTTAGTTTGTTTGTTTGAGACAAGGTTTCTCTGTATAGCCTTGGCTGTCCAGGCACTCACTCTGTAGACTAGGCTGGCCTCGAACTCACAGAGATCTCCCTGCCTCTGCCTCCCGCCTCCCGAGCGCTGGGATTAAAGGCGTGCACCACTACTCCCAGCTCAGAACATATTTTTCAAAAGAGAGAGAGAAAAAAAAAAACAGGAAAGGTAACAAGAGAAGTTCCCCAGTTTAGGGCCCTCCATTGCACATAAAACTCGGTTGCAACAAAACTTGATAAAATCCATAAAGCTTTTCCAGTCACTAAAAAGCAATGTAAGGAATTTCAGGACTTTTGCCCAAGGGTCCCGGAAGTATTCTAAATTAGAAGCACCTAAGGTCAGCCACACAACAGCAAAGCAGGGTCCTCCAAGGGATCAGCAGAGAACCGTGTAAGAAGCTGTTGACCTCTTCCCTTCCTGTCACCAAGTTAGCAGTTTTTCCTTTTGCTTGTTTTTTTTTTTGGGGGGGGGTGACATGTTGTTGTTTGCTCCAGGCCTGCTAAAGGAAAAAAAAAAAAAAACACTGATGGCCAAAAGCCTTATTTATGAACAAGGAAAATAAAGATGATTGGCAGTAGTGGAGGGTTTAAAGGATATTTGGGGTTTTGTTTTTGTTCTGAATAACCTAGGGGAAATCAGTCCACCATACAATGGACAAAGCCACCCACCCCCTTACCTGTGTCCCCCTCACCCCACACACCCATCCCTCCATTACAATCCCACTTTCTTATCACATTAATTCAGTATAGTAGCTGCTCTGTCTTGGAGGGGGAAAGACTTTTCTCTAAAAGGACACACAGAGCAACAAATGGGAAGGAAACAGACAAAGCTTGTGAAATCCCAACCCCTGTTGGTAGAACGACATCATAAATTATGGATCCCTCGAGCCGCCTCCGGCCTGTCACTGCTTGGTTTGTCTCCATGGACGTGCCGGGCGCGGGCGACACTGTTGTCCTGGAGCCTCAGATGCCCCTCCCCTCCGGCCTTTCCCTGGCGCCCCGCGGGGCAGCCCGGCCTGGGGCCGCGGGGACAGCGCGGCGCTCAGCCCCGAGGGACGTACCAGCTGCAGAGACGACGCCCCGCAGCCGGCCGAGCACAAGCTCGCCTTTGTTCCCAGGGACTCCCGTGGGGACACCCGGAGCTGGCCTGGGCGCTCAGGTCCCAGCGGGGCCAGGCCGAGTGGAGGACGCGAGGGCGCCCAGGGCGGACGGGCAGGGAGGGTGAAGGCTGCTTCTGCCATGGCGGCCTTCCTGGGCGGTGTGGCGGGGACCCCGGGGGCAGCTTGCGACATCTGTGCAAGAGAGGCAGAGAGTGTGCGCGGGGCGTCGGGGGGGGGGGGGCGTCACACTCAGGACGCCCATCTGGCCCGGCTTTGCTCCGGTGCCAGAAGCCAAGAGGCAGAAGTCAAGGTTAAACGCTGCGGCGGGGCTACGGCCCCCTTCGCCCGGCCCGACTCCCTGCAGGAGCCCCGCGCCAGCCCGGGCCGCCCCACCTTGCCCTTTGTCTTTGCTAGAGCAGACGTGCGCTGACCCCTGCTAGCAAGCGAGCTGTCAAGATTAAAAGAGCCTCCACCCTGTTTAGCAACGGCAACTCTCGTCCCCCGACCCTCACCAACCCACCTCTTGGGGTTTTTTGTTTGTTTGTTTTTTGCTTTTGAGTTTTGGCAATAAGTCAAAATCAGTCATCATAAGATGCACAAACCCCTCGGTTCACATTTAAATTTGTGTGCCAAGTTGACTGCTGTTACACCCCTTTAGCGGCGTAACCATCACCACAGACACAATGAATTGTGAGATTAAAGTTAAAAAAAAAAAAAAACTCATCCTGCAGATGTCTGCTGAAGGCTGTCCCACGGAGGAGTGTGAAAGGTCTTTGTGTACACGTACGCGTGTGACTGTAAAGCCAACGGCTTCACATCTGTTCTTTGGTCATTAGTTTTAAATATGCCTTAAAAAAAATCAGTGATGAAAGTTATCAAACTCAAAACTCTTTGGCAAGCTCTAGTTCCAGAAATGTATGGGAGAAATGGGGGGGGGGGAGTTGGGAGTCCTCATGAGGCGGAGAAAGGAGAACTCCAGATCACGCCGAACTGAGTAACTCAGGGCCCGGGAGAAAATGTGGGTAGAGGAAACGCGGGGTGGGTAGGGGTGGGGGGCGGCTTCCTGGATTTCTGTTGCAGGAAGAAACCACCGGTGAGAGGGAGGGCCGAGAGGGGAAGGGTGAGCAAAGGCGCTGCAAAGGAGAGCTTGGTCAGGGACTCGGCCAACCGGGCCTCCCGGAGGCGAGGAGGGAGGGCGGGTAGACGATAGAAAGCTGGGCTTTCTTTGTTTTGTTTGTGTGGGCCGGGCTAGGCCATGAATACGCCTACGTCTGCAGCTCTGAGGTCAGCTGCCCAGCGAGGTAACAGCTGGCACCTGTGTGTGAAATGCAGCGTGCATTAGCAGCATCATTACTTAGCATTAGAGCATTACGAAGATAATTAGAGAAGCCGAGGGCAGGAGGAATTGAAACCGCAGCCCCCTTGGCTTCTCAAATGCCCAGGTTATAAGTGTAATTTCAAGGATTTAGAGGGCCACCTTGCACAGAGCAACTGGTCTGTGACTTCAAGAGAATTCCAAGGAGACCCTGCAAGGGGGGCCGGTGCTGGTAGAAGAGGGGGCTTCTTTCCAGGCGTCATCTTGGCTCAAAAGTTGAATTAAGGTCACAGGTAATAGGTCAAAAAAATCTTTGTACCATTTTCTAATATCCAAATTAATTCTACCTGGAGCACTATAAATTATTTTTTTATTGCATTTGGTGTCTGATAATTGCCTCAACAGACAGCGGTTGCTAAGTTTGTACCTGTGGGACTCTGTGGTAGGCTCTTCAGCTCAGTCCTTATAGCAGCTTTATTGGGTCATATGATAGATAAGGGTGCGGGCTCCCGAGGTCTGGGAAAGTGGGCCTGTGCATTTCCTTCCATTTGATTCCAGAGTTTTTTCATTTGAGTGTGTGTGTGTGTGTGTGTGTGTGTGTGTGTGTGTGTGTGTGTGTGTGTGTTTCTTTGCAGCACTAGAGGTGAACCGAGGGTGGGGCCTAAATCCTACCCCTAAGCCACATCCCCAGTCCTGCTGCAAGCTCTTTATTGGTCTAGTAAAGACTTGAACTTAGTCTGCCTGGTGCCTGGAAGTTGAGGAACTATCCGCAAGCACCAAACACTAACAGAACAGCAAGGGGAAGTGAGTGGTGTCTCTGGCCTGAGGATTCTGTGAACGCTGGCTTTCCAGACACACATTCTGTCTACACATGTGCTCATCTGGGTCCATGGTATTAGGTCAGGATTGATGGGGGCAATTTGGAAACAAAAGAAACAGATAGATCCACCCAGAACCAGAATCGTCCCTTTAATCAGAACAACTAAAGGGCCACTGTCTCTCCAGGAGTAGAGACTGCGCAGGTGGGACAGGGGATTAGGGGTTTGCAGGCAGGAAAGGGTGGGGGTGGAAGGTTTGATCTGCCGGCTCAGAACGGTAGTTAGCAGCCAAGGCATCCTGGATCCACCCACAGACACTGTGGTGAAGTCAACTTTCCTGTGGAGAGCTTCCCGGTCACTTGAGGCTTTTAGTCACCCACCTTCAAAAGCGAACTTTCACAAAAGTTGTTGTTTCGGAGAGGCATTTTCAAGCAGTGCTTCCTTTAAGATAAATACACGAATTTAACGCTGGAAAAAATTCTCACAAATCACAGATTCGGTCTGTGAAAAGTTTGTATGAAGACAGTAAGATTTAACAGTAGGGAATTCCAATTAGCTTTAGATTTGAGTCCTACCTAAGTCCATAAACTCACTTTCCTTTTTACACCCTTCGGACACTGTCGTAACTGAACTCAGAGGCGACATTTACTTCCTGGTGTACACGCTGCATTTATATAATGCAGTCTGATTATAACGTTACTGTTCATTACTATTAACAAAAATTACTACCACGACTGGGCACCTATGCATTAGAAAATATTAAGCATCTATTCTCTCATTCAGTCATTACAATGAAAGTCCTGGCTCCTACTCCTTTCCTTCCCCTGCACAGAAGTGAGGGAACCCTAGCCAAAAGTCAAGAGGTCAAGTCTTGTCCCCTCTTCAAGTCTTCTAGTGGCTTCTCTGGGCACTCAGAAGGCTTCCATTGCTTCCCCTGGTTAGAAGCCAGCAGTTCCGGTCTGTGTGTTGTGCGCATGCTCCATCAGTCCACAGATCATTTCTTCCAGTCGGTGCTACCTGTGCAGCTTTGTGGACCGTTCAAAAGCAGCGGGACCTCAGGGTCTTGGCAAATTCTCCTTCCTTCACCCAGGAGGGGTTTTTCCACTCTTTAAAGGTCTCTGCTTCCTGTAAACCCCGTCCTTTGCCTCCAAAGCTCTTTGCACTCACTTGTCTTTGCAAACTTGCTGCCTTTACCTCCTACACCATAACAGCGGGGGTGTGTGTGTCCATCTTCAGTGCTGCGCCCACCATACCCTCAGTATCTGACACTCTGGGGACAGGCAATAATATTTGTTGAATGGATAAATAGATGCTCTCAGAGATAGATACCGCTATGAGCCTCACTTTGTAACCGAGGAAACTGAGGCTCAGGTTACTCAAGTGGGCCTAGAATGAGGTCATGACTATCTTAAATTGCTACCATTTATTGAAACCAAAAACCGTATGACAAACACATGATCCTGAAGAGATATTCAAATCTGGATTCTACAGAAAGCGCTTGCCTTGCAAGCACAGGGACCCGGTTTTATCCCCAGCATTCAAAGGAGGAGGAGGAAGCAGCGGAGGAGGAAATGGTACTAATGATGATGATGTATTAAGTAGAGAACGAACACATCAGATCCATCAGACTGACACAGCAGCTTGCTGTCTACTCCAGCCGCACAGGGACCAGTGACATGTTCTTGTGTCTGTGGATGCTGGGTTTCCTAATAGCTCAGGTTTTCATTCTTCGAAAGTGTTTCTAAGCATTTGATCATTTAAACCGTTAGAGTTTTCTTCCTGGAATATATAGCTTGGTGGTAGAGCACTTCCTTCGCAAGTGTAAGACCAAGGGTTCACTCAGAAACAAAACAAGTATCTTTCCAAACAGTGTGGACAGGAAGCGTGCATCCAGTCATCTCGGCCACGACCTTCAGAACCAGGTATAAAATGCTTTCCCATAGGACAGGAGCCCCGTGCCCCCACAGACGCAGGAAGCTGCCTGCTCCCCTTCGAATGCTGCATCCCCTGTAAGCAGTGTCACACAGGAGAAGGTAAAACGGAAACAAAGAAGGGTCACTGTAATCACTACAGTGCCTTCAAAGGCCTGGGCGTGCTGCTTCCCCAGATGCCACACAGATGGCTTTTTGGTAGCAAGGAACTTTTCACTGGGCCTTCTTTTGCCACTTGGCTAAACCGGTAGGTCCTTCTAGGGGAAGCACGGGAGGGCTTCCAGTAAGAGCCTGGAGGCTGCAGAAGTAGCTTTCCCTGCAGAGAGCTCAAGCCTTTCATTTCCTTCCGGCAGGAACCAGAGGAAAATACAGGAATTGATTCACACAGACTACAAACCGCCAACCCCAGGAGGGAGGGGCTTTCCTGAAATACACGCGTGTCTCTGGTTTCACATGACGCTGCGTATGGTTTATCCCTTGCCAACCACAGAAGGCTGAACGTGGTCATTTCCTGGCCCTCCAAAGGTGGTTTTCCAGCGAGCTCTGCATTCTGACTAATCAATGTTGCTTTTTCCTCCCTCGGAGTCTTTCTGCTACACAGAGGCACAGAGGTGACTTATGTCTGGGGGGCTGGGGGGAGGAAAGCGGGGATGAAAAGGTGGCTGTGGAGCGCAACTTAGAGCAGGTCTTGGTATCAATCATCTCTGTCTGTTGTGAAAATTTAGGTGGCAAAGGCTCCCGGGGCAGCCAGTCTGGACAAGGACAAGCATCCTCAGCGTAAGGCATCAAGGAAAGAGATTCTTCCCCCTGCCCCCAACAGATGCTCAGGTGGACTCTGTCCTAAGAAGTTGGTAATATCACTTGATGAGGACAACACTCAGCAGAGAGTCTGTGTTGTTTCAGTTCCCAAGTCTCTTTTTCTCAATTGGCTCACTTTCTTCCACACCCATGGACACACACTTGTTTTCGGGGGAGTTTTCCAATCTTAAGACCTCCCAACAAATCTTTGCTGCTCTTGGAGGCTGAAAGCTTGGCAGAGCTGGCAAAGCAGAATTTCAGTTCGCTTTGTGGTCTAAGATACCTCGATCATTTATTTTCCTTTATGCGATTGTTAATAGTCTCTCTTCCTGGGGCTAGAGAGTACGCTCAGCAGTCAAGAGCATGCATTGCTCTGGCAGAAGACCCGTGTTCAGTATCCAGCACCCAAGGTGACTCACAACCACCCATTTCCCTCTTCTGATCTCCTCAGACACCAGGCACAAATGTGCCACATCTACACACAATCATACACATAAAAGTAAGTACATCCAAAATATTTCAACTGTCCATTCTTGGAGGCACCAGCGCTAGCAGAGACCATTGAGACCTTGAAGAGCATCTCCCTGCAACCTGGGCACCCCCAGTGTGCTAGTCATAACCACCTATCTTCAGGAAAGGTAGACTCCTAGGAACTGTCGACCAGCAGATGGGTTACAGAAGCTGAATGACCCCTTCTGCAAGATGATGGATGGGCACACAGTCTCAGGAAGGAACTCCCATCACTGAGTGGGCTCTGAGTGACATGGCAGGTAAACCTAAAGAGAGGTAGTCAGCATGGGGACGCTGGGAAAGAGAGTTTAACCCCAAAGTTGCCACACTGTCTCTAATATTGCTGGGCAGGAGGAGGGAGAAAAGAAGACTGGCCTATCTTAGGCAGAAATTGCTCAATGCTCTGGGTTATGCCTCCTTCCGGGAGAGATGGATGCAGGCGATTCCCGAGGACAGACGTCAGGAGCCATCAGCATTAGACACACAGTCCATGGCTGGTATATTTTACACTAAGAATAAATGAATGAGACTCCTAGTTCAGAGTCAGTGTCTTGTGGTTTGGGTTAAGCAAGAGCCAGTCTTAGGCCAAATACCCTCCAGGCTCCCTAACAAATCATTTCTTGCACAGAAACAGGCTGTGGACTCGCTTCCCCTGAGAGACCAGACCAACCGGCCAAACAGCCCCCAGATGACACCCTCAGCTTCTCTCTGTCTGAAGCCAGCAAACTGAAGGGAAGCTGCAGAGGGAAAGTGCTTCCTTCTCACGTCCTCACCTGAGTTGTAACACACCACTGATAATTGGTTTCGATTAATTGTGCTTATTAAGTTTACAGCACAAAGAGCTGGTGTTCGTTGTATAGCTAATGAAAAAAAGCAGTCATTTTCCAGTAGAACCTGAAAACACACACCTACGTCCAAGTCGCTAAAGGTTTTTCCTGCAGGAATAAGGGAATCCATAAGAATGGTTACGGTGTGCTTGGTTCCAGCAGGACAAGAAGCTTGGGCTGTTTCTGACAGAATTAAAGTTTGCACCATGTTTCTGACTGGGAGAGATGCTCACGGGGAGTCCAGCTTCTTAGGAAGCTGAAGGATGAAGAGATGCCTGTATGAATATGATACGACTCAGTGAGAAAATGAGCAAAATCCAGCCCCACATGGTTCCTTCAATATTGGTCCACCATCCCCGGAACATTTTCTTCAGTGCTGGAAGGAAAGCCAGGCATGGTGTGGTCACGTCCAATGGCCTGGTGGCAATTAACCCATATTTTCAAAGAGCATTCTGGTCCTGTCTAGGCTGGCATTTGCCTCGGAACTTTCCTCATCAGCGTGAGTCACTCAGGTGGTCCTTCAATCTACCTGAAGGCCTCAGACGAGTAATGTAAACCCTGGGAGAATGGGGCTCCTAACGAGATAAGTAACAAAACGCTGCAAGCTTATTAGAGGGGAAAATTGGAAAGGCTGCAGCCAATTATTAATAAGTCACGAGAACATGACATGTCTAGAGAGTGCTTGGATGATAGAGGAGATGTCGCCTGTGTGAAGATCAGAGGTGGCTACCCACCAGCCTTAGGGACAGTTCCAGCCACAGTCCATATTTGATAGTCCATAGAGACGGGAATAAAAATAGGCAAACTAGCATGAATAAAAACAAGATTTTTTTTTATTTAGAGAAGCTTGCGTTTTTTTACCTTATCTTTCCCGCATGCAAATTAAATTCTTTATTTTAGTTTGGGCCCAGCAAACTGGATCAGAAAGAAAACAATAGAATGATCATTCCATCTAAGCCCCCCAAAAAGCTTTGCTCTTAGGGAAGTGAAGCCACTGATTCCTAAGTGGCGAGGCCTTTGGGTGCGGTGGTGTACATGTCAGCACTGAAGTGTGTGTGTGTGTGTGTGTGTGTGTGTGTGTGTATGTGTGTGTGTGTGTGTGTGTACAGGCACACATATGCTGCAGTGCTGGGACTCTAACCAGGGCTCCACACATGATAGACTGGTACTCAACTGCTGAGCCCCAACCCCACCAGCCTGAGCTTCTTCCATTTTTCCCCCCACAGGGTTTCTCTATGTAGCCCTGGCTGTCTTAAAACTCATTTTGTAGATCAAGCTGGCCTCAAATTCACAGAGATCCACCTGCCTCTGCCTGCCAAGTGCTGGAATTAAAGGCATGCACCACCACCACCCAGCAAGCAATGTTTCTTTTTTTTTCTCCCTAAAAGTATCTTGTGATCCCCTTTAGTCCTTCTGAACCCCTTTCATCTTTTCTTATCAAACTCATTTTCCTTTAGTCGTTAAGATGATTTGTTTCTGGACTTTCCATCTGGCCAACCCACCTTAGAGTCTAAAGAAACACATGGCTTTGGTTTCTGTGGCATTTTAGGAAAACCATAACAAACTACGAAAAATATAAAGTTTGTTCTTTTGACCATGAAGCCTTGATGATTGTACTGTTACAGCAAAGTTGTCAGAGGCTGCCCCTCCTACATTGATTAGCTGATTTCTAATGCTACCATAGTACTAGGCAAAAGAGGCTGATTGGAAGGAGCAGTCTATCGGCCAGCTAGTGGCTATGGGGAGTTTTCCATGCCTACTTCTTAATGGGAACACATACATGGATCACCAATAAACCAGTGTTCTAGTCTGCTGTATGCTGCTGTGAGAAACACTGTATTAGCTGCCTTTCTATTGCTAGAATAAAACAGGACAACTCATGGAAGAGGGAGATGACTTTGGCGCGTGGTTCCAGAGGGATAAAAGTACATCCTGGCAGGGAGGCGTGGCAGCAAGAGGCCGGCATTGTAGTGAGGGTAGGAGACTGACCATTCACATCTTCAACCACAAGCAGCAGGCAGAGAGCAAACTGGAAGTGCGGGGGGACTATGAGCTCTCAAAGCCCACCTTCAATGGCATGCTTCTTCCAGCAACGCTGCCCCTCTTAAATGTCCCCAAATAGCACATCACCAGCTGGTGACACCTCTTAAATGTCCCCAAATAGCACGCACATCCCTAAGTTTTCAAATGCCTGAGTCTGTGGGGATGCTTCTCATTCAAACCACTACAAATATAGGGACCAGAAAGAACTTGAGGAGGAAATGGTTTATTTCATGTTTCATCTCCAGGTAAGGGTTCAACACTGAGGGAAGTCAAGGCAGGGACTCAAGTCAGGACTCTGACGGTAGGAACTGAAGCAGAGGCCATGGAGGAACCCTGCTTACTGGCTTGCTTGCTTCCTGGACTCTGTTCAGTTACCTTTCTTAAATATCCCAGGACCGCCTGCCTAGGGACAGCACTGACCATAATGACCTTGGCCCTCCTACAGCAATTAGCAACTAGGAAAAATGCCAACGGACATGCCGTAAGCCAATTTGACAGATAACAACTAACCAGTATACCCAGTAAGACACAATCTAAGGGAGTGTGGGAGACTTAAAGGAAGAGCAAGGATGGAGTAAGTAGAAACGGGTCAAGGCTGAGGAAAAAGCACGCCACACTCATAAAGACTTGGAGGTTGGGAAGTAGAAAAAAAGTAGAAAAGGCCATGAGGAAGGAGAGAGACAGAGACAGACAGACAGAGATCCCCTTTATCTACTGGGAAGTTCCAAAACATTGTGCAGATGTATGAAACTTCAGATTGTACTTAATCCTTAGGAATTATGTTTTCTTCTTTATATAAAGACACAGAAAAAAAATGTTTAACATAAATATACACAGTAAGAGATCAACAACCACAGGTAAAAACAAAAAAGAATGACTGTAACAATATTCGGTAAAGAACATTATTTAAAACATGAGATGTGTATGACTACAATATTCCAGAAATAAACTTTTGGACCACAGTTGGTATTGGATTAACAGACTTTGGTAATACAAAACACGAATAAGGGAGACCCCTATATAAAGTTGTGACAGGGGACCTGCAAGGGCCTGAGAAGCTGCTGTAGGCTGCTTTTGGTTATGGGCACTGATTCTCCTGTCTCCAGGCAACAGTTGCCAGCTGGCCCCAGGTTTCCTTCCCTCCCCTAATGCCCACCTTGCTTATGCAAAGAGCCAGCCAGCCAGCATCATATACATCCAGTCCTTAATGGCAAGAGCCGGCAGAGTAGCTTCTAGAACTCCTACAAAGAGGAGTTCTTCTCGCTGCAGATAAGAAGTAAAGTCACCAAGGAAGCTACTAAAGAAAGCTGGCCCTAGCCGGGCGATGGTGGCGCACGCCTTTAATCCCAGCACTCGGGAGGCAGAGGCAGGCGGATCTCTGTGAGTTCGAGATCAGACTGGTCTACAA
>NC_022031.1:59010169-59018112 GCF_000317375.1 Microtus ochrogaster | reverse complement strand
GATCTCTGTGAGTTCGAGATCAGACTGGTCTACAAGAGCTAGTTCCAGGACAGGCTCCAAAAGCTAATAGCTAGGCAGACTAGGGATAGGCAAAAAAAAAAAAAAAAAAAAAAAGAAAGCTGGTCCTAGAGTAAACCAGAGATGAGATGAGAAGTAGAAAAGAAAGCATAAGTTACCAACGTGAGGCCAACTTGGCGACCCCTCTGGAACAGGAGGCATTGCATTGAGACAGGGCAATGGAAGAGTGAGCATCTTCGGGCACCTGCTTCTGACCTCGTGGGGCTGGGCCTAACTTAGATTAGAGGAAATGGCCATCATTACTTTCAACATATGCTATATAAATGTATGAGAATGTATGACAAAGGAAAGAAGCTCGCCTTTGGGGGAGTTATGAGTAGATGAGGTACCTCATTGTCATCTACCCGGGTTTGCTTCCTTTTGCTGTGATAAAACCAGTACTGGCCAAAGACAACGTGGGGAGGGAAGGGCTTGCTTAGCCTACATGCCCTGCTTACAGTCCACCATTGAAGGAAGTCAGGGCAGAAGCCATGGGGGAAAAGTTGCTCACGCACTTCCTTTCCTCATCTTGCCCAGCTACCTTTCTAATACAGCACAGGTAGGAGCATGGAGTTGGGGAGGTGGGGAGGATCTGGGAGGAGTTGGGGGAGGGTAAATCATGATCAGAGTATTAAAAAAAACCCTTTCAATTAAAAACAAAAAGAAGAAAATGTCAGGTGATTCTAATTTAAGTGACAAATACCAAGTGGTACCATCACCATAAACAACACCATGATCATCGTGATCATCACCACAGCACCATAAACAACACCATGGCCATCATGATCATCACCATTAACAACACCATGGCCATCATGATCATCACCATTAACAACACCATGGCCATCATGATCATCACCACAGCACCATAAACAACACCATGGCCATCATAATCATCACCATAAACAACACCATGGCCATCACGATCATCATAGATCAGACTCTCGAAGCAAAGCCACAAGGTTTCAGAATCGCCCTAAAAATCAGTTAGGAAGGAGCCACCTGGAGAGAGTCTCTCCAAAGTCTGACACATCTACTTTCCCCTCACAGCTGGGCAAGTTGCTGCATCCCTAGCCCAGAACTAGCCAGTGTGGTTTGTTTCCATGTAGGGACTTGTGGAGAAGCCATATCTTTAAATGCAAGTGTAACTGGAGGTTTCTCTCCTGCCTGTCAGTTCCTGAATAACCATTCTGAAGCTTAATAATAGCTATAAATGTTTAGCTGATGGTTCAAGTTTATTACTACCTAACTCTTCCGTTTAAATTAACCCATTTCTAGTCATCTATGTATTGCCACGTGGTATTGCCGTGGTATTACCTCATTTTCTACATGTCTGGCTTCCTTGGCGGCTGCTGGTCTCTCTCAGACTCTGCCCCTTATCACCTATATCTCTGCTTGAATTTTCTGCCTGGCTCTATCCCGCCTTGTCTTAGGCCAAAGTGACTTTATCAACCAATGAGAACAACACATACTCACAGAATACAGGATCCCACAGCATGCAAGTGTTATTCTAAAGACACATGGGAACTGAGACCTCTCCAGAGAATATCAGACCTCCAACTCCCACCTCTACTTCTAGAGGTGTTCATGGCGTAGCACTCCAATAGCAAACACCAGGTAATTTCCATCTGGAAGGTAGTGTCTGCCTGGGTTGTCTTTCCCTCGGCATGTTAGCGAAGCTCTATGGATTTGGGGATATAAACTCTGCGGTAATTCCACAACAGTCTTGGATACTTTCAAGTATAATTGCTTCGCAATGCAAAGATTTGGTGTGCCCCGCCCCCCAAAACGGCAAAAGTCAATGATAAAAGCAGCACAGGGAGCACATTTCCTTATGACCATAGCACAACTCATAGAATGAACATTTTTCATAACCCTGCCCAAAAGGGAAAGGACAGCATGGCAATTCCATCATCACGACACAGGAAGGAAAGTGTCCTTGGGGCACTGATGAGTCATCTTAAGGGAGGGAACTGGATGCCGTTAGCACCCTGACTCCAGATGTGATAAAGATCTAATAGGATTGACAGGGTGGAAGAGGACCCAGAAAAACAGAGGTCATGGCATGAGGTGGTACAGGGGTAAATGGCAGGAATGTGAACCTGCAAAAGCCCATTAACTTGAGCCACATCTGCCATTCAGAAAAACCGGGAGTGGGGGCGTGGGGGCACAGTGAATCCAGCCAAGACACAATTTTGATATATCAAAAATAATCTGCCAAAAGACCCGGGGTCCTTGTTACCACCTGCCTCAGATCTCCCTCTCCCATCTCCCCAAAGCAAGCTATTGTAATATTTCTGGATCTGTGTCACACGTATCTATTTTTTGTTTGACTTTCATTTTTTGAGACAGGGTCTTACTATATAGGCCAGATTGCCTCGACCTCATAGCAAACTTCCTGCTTCAACCTCCAAAGTGCTAGGATTACAGGCGTGAGTTGCTATGATCTAATTCAAACCCCAGTCCTCTCAACTGGTAGTTCTGTGCTTCAGGGGTGCACGGTTCTTTGTTCTCTTTGCATCAGTTTCCCCAACTCTGCCGTAAAGATGACAAGACTGCACTTGTGTGCAAGGCTGGTCATGGGCATCAGCGGCATGAAGAGGAAGAAGGCCAAGGAGCAGGTGTGCAGTTGATACCAGCGGCTGCTGTGCTGTGCTCGCCCATCCTTAATCCTTTATGCCATGCCCCTGATAGTTGTGTGCTTAGATTATTGAAAAGAACTGCTCTCTCCTCTGGGCACCCCAAGGCTGGGTAGAATGCTTGGGGTGTCACTTTGCTCTTCTATGTGTTTATAGTCAGCAGAAATTAAATTGCTACTAGGTTTGTTGGTTCCCAGAGGCTTCAGGGTCTCACTTAGCAAAGACCTTGAGCAGAAGAAGAAAGACACATCCAATATCGGTAAGTGAATCTTAATGTTTGCCAGTGTGGGCTCCGATTCAAATGAAGTAGTCTGGGGCTCAGCAACTCCTCGGAAAGGCCTGCCTTGGTGATCAGGTAGAGGCTCGACTGTTTACATTCCAGAAAAGAAGTCGAGAGCACAGAGCTTGCAAGGATCAGAAATTCACACCAGAAAGAGAACACGCGGACATTTCTACAATGAACTCCATCATACAGAAATGCACTGGGAAGAACCTACGTCTCTTCAAAGTTTTCCATCTTATCAAGGATGGGTGGGCCTCCCCACACAGCCCTACCTGGGGACTCACTCTTGCTCCAGAAGAATAATATATCAGAGCAGCGTCCTTTGATGATGGGAACATCACATCCATTTTCTGCTGAGTGCTCAATAACCGTGATTTGCCAAGAGGCAGCTTCACAGAGTCATGAAATCATCCACTATTCTTTCGGAAAGTAAACCGGCTCAGAAAATCAACTCTGGTAGGAGTCAGGCAAGATCAGACACATCCACGGCGGGCGAGGTGGCCACAGATTCTACTAATTATTCAGGGCACTTTTAAGCAACCCTCCCTCCCCCTTTGCCATTTTATCAGTCATAATTAATTCTGTGGCTCAGGTACAGAAAGATTTAAAGTGATGTTTATAAAGTGAATTAGTCCCACCTTCGTCTCATTTGGAGCTCTCCGTTGTGAATATGTTCAGAGGCAATTTATGAGAGAGCTCTCTGGTGTCCTTGGTTCCGGAACCTCAAGAGGATTTATTATTTCAGTTGTGTTAGTCCTCTGGGACAAGAAGACAGGCCATATGGCTCCAAAATAGCAAGTCTACCAATTTTATGTTTGTTTTTTTTTTTCAATTTTTTAAACTTTATTTTATACATATGGGTGTTTTGCTTATATGTATTGTATCCCCTGGGATTGGAGTACAGATGGTTGTGAGCCACCATGTGGGTGCTGGGAATTGAACCCTGGTCCTCTGGAAGAGCAGCCAGTGTTCTTGGTTGCTGAGTCATCTCTCCAGCCATCATCACCACCCCACCCCAATCCCCACCCCATCCCACCAACACACATACATTTTTTTTTTTAAGTTGAGGCTAGAGGTACCTTCAGTGAGAACACCGGTGCTTAACCTGGATAAAGTTCCCAGTTCAACCCCTAGCATCGAAATGAAGAGCTATTCTTTTAACAAGCTCACGTGAGGGTAAACAGGAGCAGGGTGGGGTGCAGCCATCAGTCGCTGGTTGCTAACGTCATCTGCCTGCCTCCAGGTACAGGAGGCTGCTCACAGCCCCACAGCCTGGACCACAGCCAGTAGCCTTACCGCCGCCTTCATTTCTGCTTCCACCCATCTCCTGCCTTTCACTCTGGAAAGTCACACGCTGCCGCCAGCCTCCAGCGCTCTATGTCCAAATCAGCCCAAAGGTGTCCAATCTCTCCTTGCTCAGTTTCAAAACTGTCCCTCTTTGCTTAGATGGCTATGCTACAGTTTAGATCTTCCTGTCTCCCTAGGGTTCATGTGTTCAAAGGCTGGTTTCCCAGGATGGTACCATCGGAAGGCGGAAGCTTTGAAAGATGAAGCCAGCGAGATCTTTAGGTCAGTGGTTGTTCTGGCCTTAAAAAGCAAAGGAAAGAGTTTATATGCTGAGGCTGCCAAAATCTATAGTAAGAATAAGCTTTCTGTGCCGCCGTGAAGAAAAAAAGGAATCCATGTTGGTTTTACTGTGTCACCCCAAACTGCAAACATTAAGACCACATTACATAGTAAGTGCTTAATTAAGACTGAAAAGACGGGCTGGGGTCATGGCTCAGTCAGGAAAGTGCTTGCCACGCAAGCATGGGGACCTACAGAAAAAGATGGGCATAATGGTGAGGACCTGTAATTGAAGTTCTGGGAGGCAGAGACAGGTGGGTCCTTGGGTCTTGATGGCCAGCCAGTCTCTCCAAATCAGTAAGCCCCGGGTCCTAGAGAAAGACCCTTTCTTACAGTAATGTGGCTAGCTGCTGAAGAATGACACCTGAAGTTGACTTCTCACCTACACACACACACACACACACACACACACACACACACACACACACACAACTTGATACAAACCTAGACATATCTGGGAACAGACAATCTTAATTAACAATTATGCCTCCGCCGATAGGTAGTGGTGCACACCTTTAATCCCAGCACTTGGGAGGCAGAGGCCTGTGGATCTTTGTGAGTTCAAGGTCTGGTCTACAGAGTGAATTCCAGGACAACCAGGGATGTTATACAGAGAAACCCTGTCTCAATAAACAAACAAACAAACAAACAAACAGACAAATAAAAATATGTCTCCATAGGATTGGTCTGTAGGCAAGTCTTAGGGAATTTTCTTGATTAAAGCTTGCAGGCTCCACCGACTCAGGTATATAAGAAAGGTGAGTGAGTAAGACAGAAGAAACAAGTCATAAACAACCCCCTCCATGGTCCCTGCTTCAGCTCCTGCCTTAAATTCATGCCCTGACCTTGCTTCAAATGTGAGCAATAATACGGAAGTGTAAGTGAAATAAACCCTTTCCCCCAAGTTGCTTTGGGTCATGGTTTTTGCTCACAGCAGTACACACCTAATACACTGGTCTTGGCCTTTTCACACTTAAAACCACTTTCCAAGGCACTCATTCTGAAACAGGGGTTTCACCTGCTTCTTTCTCACTTAAATACTGGCTCCCTTAGAAGATAAGTATCTACGCTAGCTGTGAAGACCTTGAAACCTATTTGCAATCTCCTCCTTCAAGTCTGATTTGTTCTGCTAACTCTGGAAGGCTAGGGGCTTTCTGAATGTGCCCTCGAGTTGAACAAACGTTACCACCTACTCTGCAAGCTTGCCGCACACACCATTCCCACCCTTGACTTTCCCATAACAAGTTGGACTTCCCTGTTAAGATGCTCTACAGGCTGATCACGGTGGTGCAGGCTTTTGATCTCAGCACTTAGGAGGCAGAGGTAGGCACACCTCTGCATTCAGGGGTAGCCTGGTCTCTCTATAGAGATCGTGTCTCAAAACAAAAGCACACAAAGAAGAAAGATGTGATACAAATATCATTCCTTTCTACAAGTCTTTCACAATTATCCCTGTCAGAATTAATGTTTCCATTGTGTTATCATAGCCTTTATGAATATTGCTAACAACATACGTTATATTATTTCATAGTTACAGTACTGTGCTTCTCACACAAGAGTCTAACCACCATCATTTCAGAGAGTTTGTTGTCTTCACTTAGCCACCCCTAAGTTGTACTCAACAAGAGTTTCTTGAACCGTTGATAGACAGTCTGACCTTGTTGTAGCGGATACTTTCAGCACTGTTGGGCTATCCCTACCATGTTACAGTGCCCCAAGTTACCGCTATTAGGACGTGGTGGGATGCTTAAGAGAAGGACCCAGTGGGAAAGAATTAGCTCAGCAAAGGCCCCACTCCTGAAAGAAATTGATGATGCTCTCTTTTCCTTCCACCACGTAGATTCCGGGGATTGAACTCAGGTCGTCAGGTTTAGTCGCAAGTACCTTTAGTGGCTGAGCCGTCTCATTGGCTCAAGTGGTATCTTTTTAAATGAATTTTTATTTTCCCTAAATCAACTAAAGTAAGTCTCCGTTGGTGGCGCCTAAGAACAGTCACAGATGAGGAAACTGGAGCCAGCAGTAGTTACAGCAAACAGATCTCACGTCATGAGAAAATGTGGGATTGAGTATCAAGCCTACGTGGGGTTGATTTTCAAAATATGGGAGAGGCCATAGCTCTGACGGGTCTTATAGCAGGCGAGCAAAATGGTAGGTTCCAGGGACGACCATTTAAAGTGTGGGGTCAATGTTTACTAAGTGGTAGCTACTTAAAGAAAGCTCAAACGAGTCCATCATTGGGCTCAAAACATAGTCATTAAATTTGAGACTGTTAAGCTCTTTATTCCTTACAGCCATAGGCCCGAAGTAGGCAAAGGTGGCCTCAGCCTCGGATCCTGCAAGATGCTGAATTCAGCTTTACTAGATCTCAAATGTCACATGTAGCATATTGCTTAGGAGTCAAAGCCTTCAAATCCAAATGGCAATTCGGAGGATCCAGGGGATCCTGAGGGCCAGGAAGTTCTAGCTTCCCAGGTCTTCTCTGTAGGCCAAAGCAGCCCACTGGCCCTTCTCTGCTGTCTATGGCTGTCCTGTGGAAGTTTTTGTTTTAGCATAATTTAGCATGCTTCACCTATAGACCCTCTTAGACCTCTGTTAGCTCCACAAGTAGGCCCAGGCCCCAAATGTTCTGGAAGTTCAAGAGCTAGAAGATTATTGTGTGATTGATAACATAGTTGATGAATTGCCATTGCTGAACTGGTTGTGGTCTCTCTACACTGAAGTAAACCAGCCTGGCCATGGTACCTCTGTAAGGGTTCTCATCTCGAAAGCTTATTTTCTCCATGAAATCACTGAAAGAAGTTTGCTTTGTCTGGCTGGGCACCAGTGACTCTTCATCATTTTGTTTTAGGGCTCTACGTCGTCTATGGACCATTGATTGACTCTCTTTCCAAAAGACCTCACACTGGATTATTACATAAATAATATCACTTTGATGGGACCCTGTGAGCTAGAAATATTTGCTGCCATAGACATCTCAGTAAGAGACATATAGATTAACAAAGCCTTTACTCTACATTGTGGGAAGAGCCATGATGACCAGGTAGGCTTGGTCCCCTACCCATGGTGCTCTGGGAGAGGCAGAACCTTTAGGAGCAGGGCTTCATGGGGGGGAAGGTCTTTAGATTGCTGGCAGTGTGTCCATTTGTGGGGCACTGGTCTTCTCCTTTTCTTTTATCACTGTTCAGCCTTTTGTCCCTTTCTAATGGCTTTGGTCTTGGCATGTCACTGTTGTGCTAGGCTCCTTTGCCATAAACCCACAAAGCTGTGGACCAGACATGAACTGGGACTCCAGAACCCCAGTACTATGAACCAAAAAAAAAAAAAAACCTTTGCTTTTT
>NC_022031.1:58972144-59010069 GCF_000317375.1 Microtus ochrogaster | reverse complement strand
TATATATATATATATAATGCCTAGGTTTTATTTTCATAGGAATACATGTACATGTACAGGTAGAATCAATGCAAAAAAGTTAAAATTTGTTCAGTATATTCATAAAGTAAAGGGCTACTGAGAGAGGGAGGCAGGGAGGTTATGTGTGGCTCAGAATCGTGGACACACCCTTGTCTGACTGAGTCTGCAACCTCTTCACGGCAGTGACCAAGCCTGGAATCAGCATGGCAGCACGCCCAGGGGGAGCAGTCACCCTCATGGTAGCTGGCGGATTGCATCAGACTCTTCCTAATAAAACAAGGGGCAGCTTGTTTTCCCTGGAATGAACATTCACTAGGCTGCATCTGCTTCCCCTCTCACCAAGCTTCTTTCCTGAACTACGTGATCTTTATGGCTACGGATAGGAGGATACCACACTCGTACAAAATGGCCTCTACTACCAAGGGAAAGAAATCATATTGGACTGCATCCTAGGTCTATTGTCTTAAGGAGGAAGTGAGAAAACTGCCATTTCTCTCCCCCATGGTGCTGGGAAGTGAACCGAGGCCTTGGGGAAAGTAGGTAAGCATTTCACCACTAAGCCACTCCCAGCCTTCTCTAAGCAATCCTAACCCGAGTGCTTTTCATCTCTAAAATAGGGATGACAATGGCATCCTATCAGATGGTTTCGGTGGGAGTGAGATAATCTGTATGCGATGCACACAGGAAGGCTCAAAGCAGTAGCCAACCTCGCTCTTTGAAATGAGTTACAAGGTGGTAAATCCTTGCCTCCACTTTGAGGCAACCGGTGTGCTAAGCGGTGGTGGCATCTACTCCCTAGACCCCTGCAGCTCAGAAACTCTCCCAAGTTATTCTTTTCCTTTAAAAAAAAAAAAAAAGGACCTGAAACTGACTCGGGAAGCCTGAGCCACCCTGCACGGAAAAGGCAGAAAAGGTAGCATGCGAGAGGAACCTCTGCTGCATTAAATTGGGAGCATTGGAGCAGGCTGCTGGGAGATGGGTCGCTACTTAAGGCATGATGTTACGATGGCAAGACATTTTATCATTCACTCTGAGGAAGCTCTTCTGAATGTCACTCCTCTAGCTGAAGTTTAATGCTTAGAAAGACACTTCAAGGTGAACGGCCCAGCAAGAAGGAGATCTACGACGACTTTTAGAGACTTCAGCTTACATTTGTTCTCCAGTCACCCTCACAGGAGCACGGGAATGGCAGAGAGCAGCCATTCCAAACACAGTCACACTGCCGTGGTGTGAATGAGAACGGCCCCCATAGGCCCCTAGATTTGAGTGCTTTGTCCAAAGTGGGTGGACCTGTTTGGCAAGGACTAGGAGGCGTGGCCTTGTTTGGAGAAGGTGTGTGACGTTTTAAAGCCCACGCCATTCTCTCTAACTGACACCTTAAGATGTGAGCTTTCAGCTACTGCTCCCGTGCCAAACCT
The DNA here is from genome assembly GCF_000317375.1 of Microtus ochrogaster. NCBI lineage: Eukaryota > Metazoa > Chordata > Mammalia > Rodentia > Cricetidae > Microtus > Microtus ochrogaster. The sequence continues at coordinate 59,008,630 of NC_022031.1, read as the reverse complement.
GTCCCTGCTGCCATGCTCCTCGCCATATTAGGTCATGGACTCTAGCCCTCTGAAACTATAAGTACCCCCCAATACATCCTTTTATAAATTGCCTTGGTCATGGTGTCTCAACACAGCACGAGATCAGCAATGAAGACACACACATTGGAAGTATAAATGTCTTCACAAAGGACTCTGTATTATATAATACGCTCTCACAGGACTCTGGAGATAAATATTTTCTAAAGAAAAAAAAACCCAAAACCTGACATAGCTTTCATAAAATAGATTCTTTACCTGAAAAACAGTAACCTCAAGAAATCATTAGATCTAACTGTCAGGTCAGGGGCATGTGGGTAGAACTTACCAGAGAGCACCTGCTTTTGTCTGCAAGGTCCTGGGTTTGATCCTCAGAAGAGGAAGAAAGAAAGACAGAAAGACAGAAAGACAGGAAGGAAGGAAGGAAGGAAGGAAGGAAGGAAGGAAGGAAGGAAGGAAGGAAGGAACTAGTTTTTAAAAGTACCTTAATTCCTATTAGTGAGAAAATCTATACAATGTCTAAATGAATGGACTGGATAGACATCCTTGACATCTTCTTTTGAGAACACTAAATTTAATGAATATACATGTTCTTAAACATGGGGAGATATACATAAGAGTTTACATCAGTAACTCATGATTTTAATACAAGCAATCAAAATAGAAATGTAGTTTTTATGAGCCCCCAATTTGCAAGACCGATATACCTAAATCTACTTTTAAAATAGAAATATTTATACTAGGTAATAATGCACACCATAAGTCTGCAGTAATAATAATAACAGGTATATGAGCTATTATACTCTCCTATTCATACAATAATTTATATAATATACTCTCCTATTCATATAATAATTGCAGCATTGTAAATCAATAAAGGACAGAATCTTAGTAGTTGGTAATGGGAAAACTGGATCACCCTGTTTAGAAAAGTAACATTGCATATTTCTATAATGGCAGACATAAAATTGACACCAGAGAGATTAAAAATTTTATGTGAAAGATAAAAAAATAAAGTAAAAATAACATAGAATAGAATATTCCATCTATCATCAATCTATCATCTATCTATCTATCTATCTATCTATCTATCTATCTATCTATCTATCTATCTACCATCTATCCCTTTATTTTGTAGTGTTGAGGACTGAATCAGTGTCTTGTGTGTGCTGGACAAGTTCTCTACCACTGAGCTACATCTCCAGCCATGACCTCTCTGATCGAGGTCTAGAGACTGCCTTTCAACATAACGTCAATTCATCCAGGAAAATTCATCCAGTAGAAAAATGGGCACAGGAGGTAAATAAACAGTTTACAAAGACAAAATAAAACAGGCTAACAACAGGAGAGAGACAAACGCCCTGGCAATTAAGGACATGAAAAATAAAATCCTGACTTTCTATATCTAACAACAATGAAAAAGACAGGCACGGCAAATCCTGGCTGGGAGCTGGAAAGAGAACATTCGTACTTGACCTCTGCAGGTTAGACTGGTTATCCTTCCTGAAGAGCGATCAGCCGCACCCTTGCCACTAACTTAACTAACTCTACACACTGCAACGAAATGCACGGGATATGCAATCGTAAGGAGAGACGTTTCTGAGGTTTCTGTCCCATGTCAAGCAGCACAAATGATTGATGGCTGAAGATGAAGCAGAGTGACATGAATACAAGGATACAGTGGCGTGAAACTGCTCCTCTCGAGGCAGGCGGGAAGCAAGGTTGAGGAGCAACAACAAACTCAGGAAATGATTTCTCTCAAGAGGACCCACCTGCAGGAGTCCCATTCTTCAACAAAGCCCTCAGGAGATTAAGGTAAGGCTGCAACCTCTGCTTCTCAGCATCACTGCCAGTGCAACCCTGCCTGAAACTCACGAGCCTTTTGGGGAACTTACTGTCTTGTACCCATAACAATAACTATCAGCGCACATCAAGGCTGTTCTCACAAATCTATTCCTGGCCACAGATCCTCAGGAATTGGCACAGATGTCCATGCGAAGACATGAATCAAGACTCTGCACCATTTACTGCTAGTAATTAGCACTTGGAGGTTGATATAAAATGATAGTGGATTAGCCAGGCATGGTGGCACACAGCTTTAGTCTCAGCAATGGAGAGGCAGAAGCAGGCAGATCTCTATGAATCTTGAGGCCAACCTGGTCTACAGAGTAAATTCCAGGCCAGTTGGGGCTGTTTAGCGAGAATGTCTCAAGAACAAACAACAAACCTAAACTATGGGGATACATATTGTAATTGCTAGTTCTTGGAGGCCTGAAGACCAGTCTATGCTACATGAGACCCTCAAACACACAAACACAAACAGAAATGAGATAGACTAAAAAGATGACTTATGTGAAAATACCACTAGCATAATTAAAGTGTATATACAGAGAAAACATGCACTTTGTTAAAAACATAGACAGATACATATGTGTGTAAGAACATTAAAAACCATCTTCATGGACTGAGCAAGCAAGAGCTGAGATAGTCTGATAAAAAGGAGAATAAAGTAATTATACCAGAAACTTGTGCAAATAATGATAATGAGAGATCTGCTAAGAAAATATATGAAAAATTTCTCTTTATTATATAAAAAATTCCACTATGCTGGGCGGTGGTGGCACACGCCTTTAATCCCAGCACTCAGAAGGCAGAGGTAGGCAGATCTCTGTGAGGTCAAGGCCAGCCTGGTCTACAGAGCAAGTTCCAGGACAGCTAAGGCTACATAGAGAAACCCTGTCTCGAGAAACAAAAAACGAAATAAAACAAACTCACTAGGTCTACAACATGAATCTCTTGTCTCAACTTAAAGGGGACATTTCAGAAATTTATACAAAATGGATGCAATAAGGCTGCCCCAAAGGGAGACAAGTTGCATGTCAGCACCCTTGGGGGTTGACTTGTGGCCTGTGTGTACCGTATCTCCGAAAAATCTTCTAGACCTGTGGCCGGCGGCGGAAAGCTCCAGTTCAGCCAGGGCATTATTAGCATGATGCTTCTGACGCTCCATTAAGCCCTCTGTGCAGACCCATTACACAGATGTTTAAGTACCTTCAAGCTGTGTTTTCATATGCACAGCTAATAATTAATTTCTAGCTGTGTTTCCCTTTGAATAAACCCCAAAGTAACCAGAAGGAAGGCCTAGAAGGAAGGTTTCCCTATGTAAAAACACCATTTGTGTTTAGTTTACTACAAATGGGGGGGGGGCAGAAAATAATTAAAAGTGTGTCCTTCCTTCTAACACGCTGTCTCCACTAAATGAACTTCTAACCTGACATAAATCCATTGCATACTGTAACCTGTTTCTCCTGATTATTAACCTTGAGCCTGGCAACCTATAAATCACGCTGGAAACAGCTGGCGCTCAGCGGCGCCCCAAAGGTGCGTGATTACGATCGTTTTATATATATCTTGGTATGCAGACATGAAAAATTCATTGAAGAGGTTGGGATTGTGAGACTTATTGTAATGAATTTTCTCCAAAACATAGATCATGCTTAAAATAGGTGTCTGCTTATTATAATGCAGCCATTTATATCCTCCTGAATTACCTTGCCCATAGCTCAGCCATTTTCTTAAAGTCAAACATGATGAGACCTAAACAGATTTACTGCCCCACTTTGGGCTGCTTCAAACTAGAAGTTGGTGACTCCTCTGCCCCCCTCTCCGGTTCTCAGTGTTAACAGCTACAGAATCGAGGGCTGCAAATTTTGTTTTGGTTTAAAGAAATATGTTTGAAAGGCACTCCCCATTGGCTGGGGCTTGTCAGCCATGAGCACATAGAGAAACTCAGGAAGTATTACTTTCTTCTAACTCAGCAAGCTCTTCCACTGCTTCTCACGGAACACTCCTCCTTATACCAACCTTCTTAAGAAAACCAGCGTGTGGGCTGAGGAGACAGCTCAGTTGGGAAAGTCCTGCAGCCCAAGCCTGAGGACCTGACTATGATCCCAGCATCCGGATGAAAAATCAGAGTGTGTTGTGCATGCTTGTAACCCAGTGCTGGGGAGGAGAGAGAGAGAGAGAGAGAGAGAGAGAGAGAGAGAGAGAGAGAGAGAGAGAGGCTCTCTGTGGGCTTGCTGGTCATCTAGCCTAGCTTGATTATGAGCATCTGGCTAATGAAAAACCCTATCTCAAAAAAACCCAAAACCAAAACAAACAAACAAAAAAAAACATGGCTGTTGAGGAATGACCAACACCAACGGTTGACCTCTTGCACACACGTGAACACACACTCCACAGAGGAAAGCAAAGAAAGAGAGGGAGAAAGACAGCTGTGAGAGCAGAAGCATCACTAAGGCCTGCACACAGCTGCCTTACTTGCAGGGCAGGTGGTGGCTCTCTCCATGCTCTGGAGAGGACGATGTTCCAGGTTTGAACCCATGTTTCAGGTCGCTAACCATAACCAAATAACCATGTGGACTATGCTTAGGAAGTGCAGACTCAACGCCCGGCATGTGTGGCCTGGTGTAATCTTCACCGCCAGCTCCTGAGATGGTCTGTTGGAATCCCCACCGCCACCATCACCGTTTCTCTGCCTTTCATCTATGGTAAATGTTCTGAGCGGTGAGGAAGCTTGTGCCAGGCACACGGAGCCTGCGGTTGGCTCAACCATCAGAGTCCACCCTAGCCAGAGGACAGTGCCGCCCTTCACTGCAAGTGTGGTTTCTTACTTCCCTTTTCCAAGGTGGTTGGCCAGACTCGTAAACTGTAATAGGAATATGAATTCATAAAAAGGCACAGTGTATGGGCCTGCCAGGGTCGTCCTAGCCAAGCATTCTAGACTGGGTGGCTTCAACAACAGACACTTGTGTCTCCATTGTACTGGAGGTTGGAAGCCCCAGACCAAAGGGACGGCAGGGTCTCTCCTGGGAGGGCCTGCTCCCTGGTGAACAGATGTTTGTCTGCTCTCTGGATTCTCACGCCGTCTTCCTCTGTGCCTCTACATCCTAACCTCTCCTTCTGAAACATGCCTCAGGTTATGGGTTGGTGCACTGACCAATCAAACGCGACTTCATCTACTGTCACCATCTCTTTAGAAACCCCACCTTTGCATGCAATCATACTCAGAGACACTGAGCTACAGCTTCAAGGGGAGGATGGAAGACACGGTTCAGCCCACAGGGGGCAAGTGGGCCTTTTGTGGATGCAAACACCACCTCGAAAAACGTCTGATTGAAAACAAATAGGTCCAGTTGCTGTAGGAGCTTATACCTCTGCTCTTCAGGTTAAATGCTCTACCAATAGTCACACCTTCAAGCCCCTAGACCTTCATTTGTTATCAGAGGCAAATTGGTAAAACCAGAAAACCCTTGGTCATGTGTCTTTTTTATTTATTTTGTATGTGGGGGTGGGAATGCACGTGACATGGTGCACCCATGGGGGCCCGAGGATAACTTCCTGGGTCAGTTCTCCCTGACTAACTAGCATGAGGGTTCTGGGGATGTCAGGTAATGCTAGAATTGGCAGTGAACCCCCTGACCAGCTGACTGTTTTAAGTTGAGTTCTGGGGTCAGACGTGGTGGCATACTCCTGTTATCTTAGTACTTGGCAGGCTGAGACAGGAGGATGGAGAAATCAAAGCCAGGCAGGGGTATATCTGGATGGAGATCCTGCTTCAAAATAATAAATAAATACAATAAACTAACTGGGTTTCGTGACTCCGAGTCAGAGCCCAGTGGTATATGCGTGGGTGTGTGCCACATCCATGATCTCCTGGAGTCTGAGTCTGCCCCCTCCACTCTGGTAGCCAGAGGTGCTTTTGTGCTGGCCAGGAGGCGGGGAGGGGGGTGTCTGGCATTCAGGACCACACAGCATGGCAGCAAAGAAAATGTTAGAACTTAAATAAGAAAGCAGGAATTCAGTGTCTAAATGGGATGGAAAAACCTTTTTCTTCTCATCTCAGCTCCCCCACACAAGGGAGGCTGCGGGCAGCTCCCCGGAGCCTATTCTGTTTTGGTTTGGTTCGATTTTCATGCTGAAAGGCGAGTAGGAACAGGAGCCCTGCCCTGAGCATGCCAGGGCGGAGGGAGTGGTGACGTGGGTGCCAGTTGCCATCTGGCAGGGGCGGGCACACCTTGGGCATCTAGAAACCTGTGTCAGCTTGGCAGAGCCACCATGCAGCTGCCAGAAGTCAGGCCGGGAAGAAAGGTCTTGCATGGGTCTTGCAGTGCTGACTGAGTACCAAGGGTAGAGGCCTCTGGCTCCTTAGACTGACCGCATTTCTCCCAGTCTCCGTGAATGAGGAAAACCATTCATTCCACCCAAAACAAACACACACTCACAAAGCTCTGGACAGACACAATGGGGACAGAGCTCCCTGCGGTACTGTCACCACGCGGGGACAGTAGGCACACTAGTGGACATTGTGTAGTTGTGTGCCAGCGTGCCAAGCAGATCTAGGCATGAGCTCATTCAGTGTTTGCAGAAGCCTGGCATGCAGGGAACTTCTGCCGTCTTCACTGTGGGCAGGAGAAAGGAGGTGTGCTCACGGCTCAGGGACACAATAGAGAACGGGGGTCTGTAGCACAGGGAAGCACTGCAGGGAAACGGAGTCTGGCGTGGCTTTACTGCCCCTGGGACTGACTCTGCCTGTGCTTTCCATTTGGACACTGACCTTGAACGTGATCTCCATCGTCTCTAAGCCCCTTTGCCAGCTTACTTCATTAATAATGATAATTCTTATTTTGAGGCAGGATCTATGTGGCACAGGCTTGCCTGAAATTCACGCCCTCTTGTCCTAGCCCCCCAGGTTCTGGGATTACCACACAGGTCTTCCTTCACGCCCCTCACGTCTTCCTTCACGCCCCTCACGTCTTCCTCTCACTGAGGCTCTCACAGGGAGGTCACAGACACCTTGAAGGCCAGATGAATGAAGAAACCCTCCTGCCATCGATATATACACAACTGTACTGCCAAGGTCAGGGGATTTGGAGCCACTAACTTTAAATTTAGGGTAGAAAGCCTGGTTTTATGTGGGATGTTTCAAAGTTCAGGATGCCAGTCATGACTACTTGATCATACATCGGCGTAGAGTGTATTAGAGGGAGAAAGCCTGTATTTTGTGAAGTTCCAGCCATTGTTCAATTGTGTATACCTATGTTCCAGGGCACATGTGTGTGTGTGTGCGCGCGCACATGCATGTGTGTGCATGCATGAATGTGTGGTACTGAGTACTGACTCCAGGGACCCTCACTTACTCCGCCCCTGAGCTACAATCGGCCTATTTTATGGAGCTTGGAAACATTTCTATCTATCAGTGTGCACGAGGCCCCAGCAAGCTATCCCTCTCCCTTGCTATGGTATGACAGAGCCTCTTACCCAGCCTTGCCTCCTCTTCCAGGCTCAAAGCTGACTCACTGTCTCAGCAGAGGGCCTGTCTATCAGGACAGGCTACCGGCTCTATTCCTGAACAAGACTTACAGGTACAAGCACCCAGTCCTGTTTCTCACACGTTCTCCTGTGCCACTTTGAAACTCATTGCCAGATGATGGTGGCTCTGAAGTTACCATTTAGCCAGTGCCAGTTCAGGCACATGGATGGCTTTGATAGTCCTGTCTCTAATCCACATTCCACAACCCAAGGGAAGTATGAAGAGGATTAACTTGCATTCCCCCAGTGAAAAAGAGGACTCCGAGATGAGCCACGTTCTGTTCCCACTGTGTGGCAGGAGTCACCGGGTTAGTTATAAGGTGGGAAGAGAAAAGTATATGTGGTTTAGAGTTTTAGGACCAGCCTTGGAGATCCAACCAAGCCCACTGCTAACCTTGGAAAACCGAACCTTAGAACCTTTTTAGTCTGGAAAGTGATGAAGATTTTGACGGTTTCAAAGCATGAGCTGAGCCGGTGCCTGCGCACACGACCTCAAACCTCCGCCAAGCAAGCAGATGAGGGTTACATAGTTAACCAGCTCAATGACAGACTGAGGCTCGTGTGACTACACTGCACTCCTTTTCCTTAACCCCGACTTCCCAACATAAAATCTGGCAACACACCACTGCAAACAGTTAAGAATGCTGCTCACTACCTGGCCTGGCATAGCACTTTTGCAAAATGATTCCTTACAAAATACATGGAAAGCCTTCATAATATTTATTCCTGAAGGTCACTTGACTGAAGATTTTAACTTTAGTGGTGATTGTTTGGTTTTAATCCCAATTTTAGGAGCCTCGGTGGGCTTGCCTTAAAGCAAACTAGATGAGGTCAAATGACAGGATGCCAAGTCAAGTGATGAAGCCACAGGTCCCTCCTCAGATCTCTGAGCTTGGGAACTTCTTCCATAATTGAATACATTTAGCCATGGCTAACAAACAAGGAGCTAGGGAAATCTGTGTCTGTGACAGCTATTCAAAGAGTCCGTTTGCCTAACCTTTGAGTTCTGGTGGGTTTCAGTGATCCCTGAGAGCTTTTGGCATGGCATCATTAGTAAAGATAACCGTGCCACGTTGTCAAGCATTCTGATTTGCAGGGATGTGTCCAGGGTCACGTGACTTTACTATAGCCCGTGTGTTCTCATCCTTTACAACTCTGGCTGCACCAGGCTAGCCAGAACTGTTAACGGCTTAGAAAAAGTTCCAGACAATGAGTTTTTGACATTGCATTCTCCCATGCCCCCCGCTCATGACAAGGGGGCACAGGGGTGCAGGTGGGGTTGGAGGGTAGGCTTTGACCTCGGGAGAATTTGAGCTCCAAACGTGTAAGGAGAAAGCATTGAGGTTTTCTTCCCGTGTGAAGTCCACACCATACTTTCTCAGTCCCTCTGGCAAGCCACTGTTGGCTCATCTGCTCTGTTGTAAATCATGTTAGGAAATAATTAGAGCTAGGCATGGCAGAACACACCTGTAATCCCAGCACTCGGAGTCTGAGACGGGGGAATTGAGAGGCCAAGGCCAGCCTGGACCACTCAGTGAGATTCTGTCTCAAAAACCAAAACCAACGAAACCTAAAATCAAGACAGAAAACAAGAAAGGAGCATAGATGCAAACGTGAGTTGTTTTCCCATGACTCAGGGTCATGATCCTCAACAAAGACTTTGATAAATAATTAAAAATATGTTGCATTGTATATAGTATGCATGTGTTGGCATGTGTGGGAGATTGGAGGATAACGTGTAGGAGTTGGTTCCCGCCTTCTATCATCTGCATCCTAGGGACTGAATTCCAGTTGCCAGGCTTAGCAGCATCTTTGCCCACTGAACCCTCTCAAGGGCCTTTGCAAGACTTACACAGGAAAACCAGCACCTACATATATATATCTCTTGTGGAAGGGTTTTGGTTGGAATGAAAAGACAGCCCCCAGTGTTAGTTGTATCCCCTCCTTTGGCTACATATCCTTAAGTCTACAAAGTACTTTACTAAAAGTGGACTAAGGACAGAGTCCAAGCCAACTGCCCTGTCCCCGAGCTATGACAGTGTCCCTCCATTCGGTGGCTCAGAACACACTGCTCTATACAGAAGAGGACACAGATTGTCTATACTTTCAGATTCTGGAGAGTGGAGGGCAAAGAAAGACCACAAGGATGGTTTTACAGGACCTCTTGGGTACTGTGAGCTGGTCTAGCTGCTCCTAAGAAAGATGAAGCCTGGGCAGAACATGTCCTGCAAGAGGCAACGACTGCCCTCGTTTTCCAGACCTCTCGTGGTAAGAGGGAAAGGGCTGAGGAGTTGGCCTAGAGGGTTCCAACCCTAGCAGAGAAAACTATAGATGTACAAACCAGTGAGAGCTACAAAAGCACACACAAAGCCATGTGGGAGACAGGAAGACACAAGACATACCATTCGGGGGGGATAATTTCCCATCCTAACCATGCTCCAGAAATCTCAAGTCAACTTCTCCATACTGGGACTGTTGTTGTATCAACAGGCAAAAGGACAATATTAACTGTCCAGAAATCCTAGAGTGTAGGCAGTGGTGTGTGTGCGTGCGCGAGCGCGTGCATGTGTATGTGTGTGCAGATAACAGTGCTAACCAAGCAAAACTCAATTCCCAGACCACAAGATACCCTCCTGTAACCCCAATACTTCTAAGGTGAGATAGGAAGAGGAAACAGGAAAAGCCACAGTTCACGGGCTGGCTGACCCAATTAACAGCAGAGATCCTAACTCAGCAAAGACAACCAACCCCCGAAGGCTGAGCTGGAACCTCCAGATGCACTGTGGCAGTACACACACACACACACACACACACACACACACACACACACACACTACATTTTTAAAAACTTTAGACTGTTAGTTGCATAGATTAGATCACAAAACAGCCGGAGTATTAAGCATACTGGTATTTGCTTGCACACACACGTACATGTACACGCACACACACGACTGTTAGACTTCATTAATCAGTTTGTCCAGCGTATGACTCTAGAAACTTTACAGTCTTCAGGTCTTACCATCAGTGATTTCTAAAGAGTTATAAGATAGCTCAAGCTATTTTAACTTTTAGTATTTTAAGACCACAGGCTAATGGTAGGTTTATAATCAAGACAGATGGTCAAGATAGCCACCGATCCTGTGGGAGTTTACATTTTATTTGGTCACTACCACTTGCCTTACCACTTGGCAAAGGACCCCATTTTTTTTCATGCAAAGGGGCAATAGCCACAACACGGGCCTAACTGGCTGGGGTGAGGTGTGGATTAGCTCATGAACACATAGTAACAAACAAAATGTGAAATCTGCAGGGCAGAGCGTCCTGCCTCCCAGGGAGGCATGGTGAAACATGTGGAGCAGTTGTATGCGGTCTCCGATGTATGAGCCTTCCTCCAACGATTAAATGCACAGCCTGCTTGGGTTTCAGCCACCCAGCCCACATCCAGGTGGAAGTTCCTGAACTGACACCGACAGTTTTGAGTTGCAAAGCCTAAGAAGCCAGTGCATCACCTGGGTGCTGTCAGGGGGCTAAAAGGATCAGGTTTCTCTCTTCAGTAATTTTGGAATTAAGCTTCCAGATCCAAATGTTGAGGCAGGGAAAGGACAGCGGAGGAGGTCACGTAGAAGGGAGTGTAAATGGCATTTCGAAAAGTCAGGAAGCTGTCGCTTAGCTACAACTTCGAATCCACCAAGACAGATTTCTCTCCAGGCCAGGAAGGCTATGGGGAAGACTGGCCACAGAATGGCTGAGGCAGTAGAAGCTCTGCTACTCTCCTGTGGCACAGCCACGAGCACCCTGACATGGAGCGCTGCCTCCTTTGCTCCAGGGATGGGAGCTTCTATCCGCTAGGAGCCAGACCGTGTATCAGTCTGAAGAGAAAGAGGTCAGAAGTGAGAATACCTGAAGTTATCACTGACTTGTTCTCTTTCATTTAAACCATATCATAGGGAGATCAAAACTGATTGAAGAGATCACATCAATATTCAGCTCTTATGTAGGAAGATCCCAAGCTAGAGCAACAGATCCTTCAGGAGAGCTGGGGCTATCGTTCTGAAGACTTACTTAATTGAAGTTATTCGTGGAGCACTTTGCCTAAACAGAAGGCTTTCCCTCTAAAACATTTCCCAAGCCCCACGGCTGCTAGATTCACCTCCCAGCTGGAATCCTTCACTCCCTTCTGTAAGTCCTTATTCCTGTGTTACTTCCATATTGGTCTTTTTTTTTTTTTTAAATGTACATTGGTGTTTTGCCCATATGTATGTCTGTATGAGAGTGTCAGGTCCCCTGGAACAGAAGTTACAGACAGTTGTGAGTGGCAATGTGGTGCTGGGAATTGAACCCAGTCCTCTGGAAGAGCATCCAGTCTTCTTAATCGCTGACCCATCTCTCCAGCTCCCATCTTGACCTCTTAAAGGTATAAATGTCTCACTTTCCTGGATGGAGCCTTTCAATGATTTAGGGCTTAGAATGAAATTCAACCCTCTACCAGGACCATCCAGGCCCTGTAAGTTCTGGCCTCACCTCCCAACTCTTCTGAGCAGACATGCTATGCCCACTCCCCAGCAGTTCTGCGTTAAGATCTCCACATTGGTTATTCCTCTTGCTTGGGAGATTTTGCAGCCAAGTCTACCTGCTGTTTCTCATAGCTCAGGTGAGTTTGGCTGTGCCCTCTGGAGCCCTTTATAACTTAACACCTCATTTAATAAGTCTTCCTTGCTCTGCCAAAACTGAAATTCACCAGTCTTTTTTCCAACTTGAACGTAAGTGCCATGACAGCAGGGACCAGTCTCTTGTTCTTGTCTCTGTCTCTTTAAGCCCAGCAGTAGTGTGTGCTGACTCATGAGTTGTGACTTCATTAGCACAGTGGGTAAGACCCTGGGCTTGGATGGTAGGCTAAACTTGGTTTCAACACCAAGTTACAACTGGGTCAAATTTATTGTTTCAAAGACTCGGTTTCTTTATACAGTAGAAATACTTGTGGGACAACCTAAATTCAAATTTAAACACGCTCACTGGGACTCAAGTATACTTGGTCACAGTTTGGTTCCAGATCTAACTTCACAGGCTTGCTTTCCTGTTCAGTGCACACACCTAGGACCCCAGCATTTGGGAGGCTGAGGCAGAAATGAGTAAGTGCATGGCCAGCCTAGGGCCGCACAAAGAGACCTTGTTTCATAAAATGAAATTTAAAAAAAAACAAAAACCTTTTCTTTCAAGTCTTAGCCTCAGCTATAACATGCAGTTGTGAAGAAGAAAATAAAAATATAGTAACAGCAAAACCTTTAGATCATCCATCTATCACTTTTCTTTCTGCAACCCAAGAATGCAGTACTTCAGGAGGGCAAGACGGGCTTGGTCCAGACTATCCTCCAGATCTCAGTGAGAGCCAGTTACTTCCATTACTGTTGCTCAGCTTTCCTCGCCAACCAAGCTGCCTAGCAACAACCGGGACCTTGACGCTTCATTTACACCACAGGAAGCATTGGTCAGCAGTCTGAACCGTAACCATTTTTTAGATAGTCTCAAGATGTAGTATCAATACTTCGTTCCACTGGAAGAAAAAAATATATCTTCTAGTGTGAAAATTTGAATGACTTTGAGTAAAATGAATAAGCTCAGAGTTCTCACTGCCTCCAAGTGTGGATACCCCTGCTTTGAAGATCATCATCGCTCTCAGTGTTTGATGCTGATAGGGACAGAGACATGCTCATCTCTCTACTTACAGGAGCCCAGAAGAAACTAGATAAGGAATTTTAGAAATAGACCCTTTTATATCTTACTACACTAGCTCTCCCTGGTAAAGTCTTTCAATTAAATATTTAAGTCCCTCTGTATTGTGCAGGTCTAGTTTTATTTTCATGTTCCAAGAATCCATGTCAGAAGGCATTCCAAGACACATCCTTCCCAAGCACAGGCTGGGTAACTCAAGGTTTAGCCATAATAATAGCTTCCAGTTGTTCCTGGTCCAGTCATGGGCACCTTTTCATCTTGGGCTCTACAAGATGGAATCTCTAGGCTGTCGCATCACGTGTAGAGGATAACCTGTGTGCACTGGTGTGTGTGAGTGTGCACTGGTGTGTGTGAGTGTGCACAGGTGTGAGTGTGCACTGGTGTGAGTGTCCACTGGTGTGTGAGTGTCCACTGGTGTGAGTGTGCACTGGTGTGTGTGAGTGTGCACAGGTGTGAGTGTGCACTGGTGTGCGTGAGTGTGCACAGGTGTGTGAGTGTGCACTGGTGTGTGTGCACTGGTGTGTGAGTGTGCACGGGTGTGTGTGAGTGTGCACTGGTGTGTGAGTGTGCACTGGTGTGTGTGAGTGTGCACAGGTGTGTGCATGTCTAGGAAGATAAAGACAGGTACAACGCCATCCATATCACTTCCTTCTTAGAGGGAAGGAAACAGGGTTTGCTCAAATGACATAGAAAATAGGTCTTATCATTTAAATCTTATTTTAAAAATAAAAGGCTCAATGAACTTATAGCCCTTGAGACTGGGTAAACGTGTGTGCATGCACACACAGACACGCTCAAGTGTGTCTATTCGAGTTCCACGCGTGTTCTTCCACACACCGGTTTCTGGTATCAAGCTCTGGTTGGCAGGACACCAGACCGCCTTTGTGTCCCTTGCTGACACTACGACATTGTGTTTTCCCCCCATTATCCAAGGATAAATGACCTAGATAGTGTGCCTATTAAAGCCCCATTTTTCTTTTGCCCCTTTGCCTACAGTGTAGCACGTTATCACAGGCTGCACACATTTTCAGGATTCTCACTCTCAGATGTCCTTTCAGGGGAGCAAGCAGAGGTTTTTTGTGTGTGCGTCTGCTGAGATACTGAGATAGCTGCTGTGGAATCACAGAAAGGCCATTCAAGGTTTTCCTCCCCATCTAGTCTCGAGGACGGTCAGTATGTTACTAACAGCTCGTCTGGAATAAGAGGATATGGCAACGGTACGAAAGTCAGAATGCTGTCCCGGCATCTATTGTGACACACACACACACACACACTGAACACCCACGCCCCTACACACTACATCTGTAACTCCATCTCTGCATATCATGGGTCACTTTTATTAAAAGCATCGTTACTACAGTTGGCAGCAATTTACATTTTATCTTACATGATAGCAGTTTTCAGAGAAAAAAATAAAAGGACATCACAACAAAGAAAAACATTTACAAAGTCCTGTCTGTAAACTTCAAGGCTAGTTTAGAGCTGAGGTAATGCTGTTTTAGCTTTGTGGCTAAAGTAACAAAGTCCTTTAATTTAAAAAAAAAAAAAAGGTACCTGATTCTCACTTCTCTCATTCTTTTATTTGTTCTTCTATTTATTTTGTTTATACCAGTGCATCACAAGACCACACGCCAATGGAACTGCAGTTGTCTGGCAAGAACCCTCCCAGTAGGTTAATTTTCCAAAGGGACCCTTCACATTCAACAGCTGCCTTATTATTGCTGCGCCTCGGGGTAGAGGCGTTCACACTAACGTGGAGATTGTCAGAGTGTATGGATGTGTGTGTGTGTGTGCGCGCGATGTGGGAACCCCATACAGTCAGAAAGGGACACGAATGAGCAAGTTATGATATGTATGGTAAATTTCATCTTGACCTTCACAGCAAAAGAATTAAAATTAAAAAAATTAAATATATAACTTCATACTTCCTTTGAGCAGCACCTCCTTCCGCTAGTGCCGCTCTGTTACAAATTGCTCTTTATTATAATACCAGCGGTACCCCCAAAACGCAGAGCATTATGTAAGTTTCCTTAAAAAGACATGATCGCCTCTCAGATTTCATCTTTCCTAGGGATAATAAATAATGCACTGCACAATACTTAATGACCAAGATACCTTCGGACACACCTGCATAACGTGACTTGGACTTTTTTTCTTTTCTTTCTTTTTTTTTGTTTTGCTACACTATGTTACAGAAGAGCTTATAAAACTAGTTATGAACATTAACTGTGAGTGTAAACAGTAGGACTACCACCTGTCGACAGTTTTCAACACTTTCAGAGGAGCTGCTGCTGCTACTCGTCACTTCCGTTGTGGTCTATCTCATCCCCGCCTTCGAGGGAGTCCAGCTCTTCACCCTGTGCAACCTCGTCTTCCAAGATGGAGGACTCCACAGTCTTGTCCAGGTTCTCCTCGGCATCGCTGCCTTCCAGGGTCTCTCCTTCTTTACAGGGGCCTCCCTCGGCCTTCTCAGCAGCCTTTTCTTCACTGGTCCCCACGGCGGTGGTGTTCTGCAGTCCCGCCAGCGCCGGGAAGCCAGGCAGTGTCAATCCCCCCAGTCCTGGAGGTAGAAACATGGATGGGTAGAAGAGGCCTGGGGCCATGGTGGACAGGAGGAAAGGGTTGAAGGCCAGCGGGTTGGAGGGCAACGCAGCCGGGGCAGTAGCAGCACCAACAGATCCGTTTGCCGAGTCGGCAGCCGTAACGGCGGCGGCGGCGTCTGTGCTTTTCTCCGAGTCTCGGCTCTCGTCCTCGTGCTCGGTTCCTTTCTCTTCCGCCTTGGAGGTGCCGTCCTCGGGCTCTCCTTGCGGGGCAGTAGTGGTGTTTCCAGTAGCAGCTGAGAGAGGGTTGTTCAGCAGCCCGCCCAGGCCGAACACGTTGGGCAGGCCTGCCATGCCTGGCAGCATCAGGGGCAGCACGGCAGCGGGGTTCTTCGCGTCGCCTCCGGCGGTGGCAGCTGTGGCCAGTCCTGGAGGGAAGCCCATGAGCCCTGCCAGCTGGAGGGACTGGAGGTTCTGGAGATTCTGCAGGCTCGTCAGGTCCATCCCAGCAAACAGGCTGTTCACTAACAGAGGGTTGATCCCTGAAGTAGAGGCCACAGCAGCGGCCGCAGCCGCTGCCCGGGCGATCTCGCTTTTGGGCCTCCGTCCTCTTCGGCTGGCTCCTTCTCCCCGCACCACAGGTCCAGTGAGAAGACGGTCAAACATGGACTCGGGGACAAAACCCTGGAGGACAGGGAAGGGCAGACAACAGCTGTAAAGACTGGGGAAGGGTATCTACTGTCAACGAGGGAGGGCCTTTGTGATGAGCTTCACACCACCATTCTAAATACCATCGTAAAGGCTTAATGTGGGAAAGCTCAGGTTCCGGCTTTTACTTGCTGAGTTGCAGGGGAAAAAAAAAAAACGTTCAAGGCTACTATTCCAAAACTGAAGCAAATGCCAAGGCAGTTGCAACCATAATTAAAGGATCTACACACCAGATAATGGCTGATTGACTGGCGTAAGCAGTTCCTGGTGTGTCCGTGTGCATCCCGTGCCTCAAGCACAAATAACTTTTCCATTTGTCAGTTCACTGCCAACTAAGTATCTGTCAATTTGAAAAGGTTTTATACGGAACAAATATGACAAAATAGTGCCATGAAAGAGTTGCACAGACTCTAAGATATTCCATACATTGTGTGTATCGGGGACATCAAATGCCGATGAGAATAATAGTAAACGTGTACCAATGTGGGAAAATTAGACTCACATGTTAGTAAGTACCCCAGAAAAATGAGAGGTTACGCCGAAACCTGCATGTAAATGTTTACGGCAGCTTTACTAATGAGTTCACAAATGCGGCAATCCCAGAGGTCTTTCCGTGGGTGAAGAAACAACATGAGGTAGCCAAGCATGCAGTAGCATGCTGTGCAGCAGGAAAGAACAGACCCTGCTGCCTATTCCACCCTGGGTGACTGGAACATACTCAGAGAAAGTCAAGTTCCATAGTCTACTTCCATATATTTTATCCAGATATTAGGGATGGAGACAAAGTCAGCAGTAGTCAGGGGTACCAAGGCGGGAATCACAAGTACAAGGACCCAACCAGGGAGGTGCCAGTTGATAAAAACGGTTCATTACAACACAACAGCTAGAACTCTACACCAGGAGTCAGTTTTAACTGCATTATTCAACAAACAAAACCAATACGCATGCTATTAATTTGTCTTGAAAAGAAACGGATAATGATATGTGTTTATGCAGAATCGCTGTGTATTTTAAAACAGAGCTAATAATCTTCCTGCTCCCAGATGATGTTAACTAGGCTCACCTGGAACACGTCCACCTCCAGGGCCGGGAGTGGGTATGTTTAAACCAGAGCTGACAAAACAGTTCATTTCCGATCAAGGCTGTGTGTGCGTGTGTGTGTGTGTGTGTGTGTGTGTGTGTGTAAAATATTATGCACTGACTGTACGAAACAATGTGTGAAATGATGTAATACGACAATTCTTTCAAGCTAAGAATTGAGTTACAACTTAATAATTAATAGCCAATGGGGAAATAAACAGGCACACAGTTTTAAGTTTATCTGTAGTACTTACAGACTGCTTGACTATATCGGTCCAGTCTGGAGCGACTGCAAACTCAGGGTTCTCCTCCAGCCATCTGGGCAGGTCCTTCATTGGAGGGGCCATGGCTCCACCCATCTGGGAAGACGAATTTGGTGAACATCTGAACACCACAGAAGCCTCGCTCCCTGCTCCCTGCTGCCTCATCTCCCCCCTTCCAAACACACACAGGTTCCGGAAGAAATGCCAGTCCCTCATCTCCCCCCTTCCAAACACACACAGGTTCCGGAAGAAATGCCAGTCTTGGTCCTCACCAGCTGCTCCCCGAAATTTACCTTCTTCCCATTCCGTTTGTTAACAACTGGGACCCTCTCCTCCCCGGTCAAAGTGTTTATATCCAATTTATTAGGATTCCGACATCTATGTCGTTTCTGTTTCGGTTTCTGAAACGAGGAAAACAGCGCATCTGCATTCTTCTGCAAGAGAAAAGTATGTATTTGGTTGTATTTAATAAGGTTAGATTTAGTACTGGCTCCTTCCTGCAATGCCTAGGAGAACAGGTTTCCAGGACTGTACAAGTTACAGCAGAAAACTGGGACACATGTGAACCTGGAGACATTTAAACGAAAGATGCAGGGTGAGCTAGCTGTCAAAGCTCCCTCAGATGAGAAGCAGTTAGGCAGACCTGGCGAGGCTTCACAAACCTCAAACTTTAATTCCAGCACCTGAGAGGCAGAAGCAGGTGGAGCTCTCAGTTTGGAGCCAGCCTGGTCTACGGAGCGAGCCAAGAGAACCAGGGCTATGCAGAGAAACCCTGTTTTGGAAAAATAAAAACCAAACCAACCAACCAAGCAGACTGTGCAGTACTTACTGGTACATAACTGGGCATATCGACAGTGTAAGTAGGATGCAGCTTGAGCCAGTCAACCAAGTCCTTGTTTTTAGGAGCATCTTCTCCCATCAGCCTTGTCCCGTCTTCAAGGTTTATCACAGGGATCCGTGTGTCAGGGTCCAGCTGTCCAGGAGAAGGAATGTTTCGTATTGGTGGGGTCTCTATATCTTCTTCAAAAGCTTTGGTCACCTCAGCATCCTCCTGCAGGAAGTGGAGAGCAGAGATCTGAATTGTTGCATGACGAGATTCTGAGAATGTTCTACCGCAGGAAAATACCCTCCCGGCCCAATAGATCTCTCATTGAAAAGGGAGCAGCTATCTGAAACAATGTCAGTTTTAGGATGACCTTCAAATTACAAGATGACACTTTTCGATTCCTCACAAGGTAGGAATAGTACTTCTGTAGAAAATCCAAGGCCTAAAGGGCCAAACAAGCCATTAGGACAACACCAGCGTGCTATGCGGCAGCCTGAGCTAGAGGTGTGTGAAAGGCAGGCTCACAGGGATCCTTGGATACAACTCCAACGGGCACCAGTTTATAAATAACTGACTTAACTTGGTTGGGAGAGCACCATTCTGTGTTAGGCAGGTGTGGAAGCACCGGAAATAACATTCCAGCCCCATTCTGCCACTGGTCCTTAAATGCTGTCTTTCCAACATCCAAACACCCATTTCTCCATCCCCAGGGCTCCTCTTCCCTCTGTATTATTACAACTTTCCTTATTCTAGGTTCCAACTCTCTTTAGTCTAACCTCCAGGCTGCTAGACCATACTGGGCTTTCTGAAATGAGTAATCTCCGCCTGACCCAAAAGCTGCCACTTGGCCACTCCCATAGCTAGGCTACTTCGCTAACTGGCTCCGTGATGCCTTCGGGACACCCCATGAAGGTGTCTTCATCTTCATAACCTCCTCGTTTGTATCCACCGGCAAAACTTCCATGTTTCAAGTCAGACACATGAAATGCTCTCTTGCCCCGGTACTTCTGCTCCAACAAGAGCTTCCAAACTTAATGACACACAACTGCCTCCAGGAAAATTTCCTTATGGGCTCCCCAACCTCTTCCTTGCACTCTAACCCCTCTTTGGAGCATCGGGAGCATGTCTTGATCCCACTCAGCAGACACACGTAACTATGACACATCATTGAAGTTGGAACCCCTTACCCAAAACACCTAAAACCACGACGTGTTGAAATTTGTATTTTTGAATATTTGTATATACATTATCAGACATTCTGGGGCTGGGATTCAAATCTAAACATTAATTCATTTCATGTATGTATGTATGTATGTATGTATGTATATATCTTTACCACGTAGCCTTAAGCAGTTTTTATGCAATTT
Organism: Microtus ochrogaster; assembly: GCF_000317375.1. Classification (NCBI taxonomy): domain Eukaryota; kingdom Metazoa; phylum Chordata; class Mammalia; order Rodentia; family Cricetidae; genus Microtus; species Microtus ochrogaster. The sequence goes on along the minus strand of NC_022031.1, from coordinate 58,988,727 downwards.
TTTGGGGTGGTCGTGTTCCAAGACAGGATTTTATTTGGGTAGCCTTAGCTGTCCTTGGCTATCCTGGAACTAGCTCTGTAGACCAGGCTGGCTTGGAACTCACGGAGATCTTCCTGCCTCTGTCTCCTGAGTGCTGGGATTAAAAGTGTGCACTACCACTATCTGGGTTTACGCAATATTTTTAATATAACTATGTTTTTAACTTTTTGCATTGACTCTACCCGTGCATGCATAATTAGTGTGTATGAGTGTGAATGCGCACACGTATGTATGCTAATGTACGTGGAAGTCAAAGGACAGCTTTGAGGAATGGCTTCTCTCCTTCCACCTTTATGCAGATCTGTTCCAGGATCACAATGATGTCAGCAGACTTGGATGGGAAGTGCCTTTACCCACGGAGTCATTTTCCTTGCTCTGCAGCTATGATTTAACTGTGACCCTTCATGCAAAGTCAACTGTGAAATGCTAGCGTGTTTTGTTGGTGCCCATTTCTGCTATCTTATTCCAATACTGACTTTTCTAGGAATGCCTGCCACATCACTCAGTGCCTTACTCTTCAAATCACAGAACCAGCCAGCACTGGCGATGCCACGGGAGGCACCGTCTTCTTCCGCAACAGCAGTGGGAGCTGGAGTGTGGACATGAACCTGTGTTCAGCACGCTTTACACTGCGATCTCCACATCTATGCCAGCCCTGCCTTCTCCCTGTATCTTATTCATAAGCAAACCTGATTTACAGAATCCAACAGTTAAAAAAGCCCTTAAAAATACATTTCTAACATCTACTAAGAGTTCCTGATGGGTAGTGGTGGCACACATTGTTAATGCTAATACTGGGATGGCAGAGGCAGGCAGATCTCTGAGCGAGGTCAGCCTATTCTATAGAGAAGGTTCCAGGACAGCCAGGGCTACACAGAAAAACCAGTCTCTAATAAACAAAACAAAATACAACAAAAGAGTTCTCTCAGATATGAGCTGGCATTGAAGTTAACTCTGAACCTGTGTGTACGGACACTTCCGTTTACAGCCCACGATGGGGTTAAAATGCCAATGATTGCTGTTGTCCTTTCCCACCTGCCTTTTCCTCCATTAAAATCATCAAGCCTCTCTCCAGGCTCAAGTAACCGGGTCTGGGCATTGTGGCGCAGGCCTTTAATCCCAGCACTCAGAGCGGCAGAAGCAGGCAATCTCTGTGTGAGGCCAGCCTGGGATACAGTGAGATGCTGATTTACAAAAGGGGGTGATGGTGCAATGGTGGAGATGGAGGAAGAAAGCCAAGCCAGAAAAAAACAGGATCCCTTAATTTCAAAGCATAGCTTTAAAAAAAAAAAAACAAAAACAAAAACAAAAACAAAAAAACTGCCCCACTGCCCATAGAAAGGCTCACGGTGCCTCAGCCCAACGTGGCTTTATTGATTACTTTCAAATCAATAGCTCAGGATGTAAAGCCCCAGCCCTTCATGCAGCACATGTAATGGAGTTCTTCAGGGTGAAATCCTTGCTATCAGAGTCAGAGGTCCCATTTTGGGGTGATGTAGTTGAGGCAGTTTGGAGAGGAGGATTTATTAAACTGCCTTTTATATCCTAATTAAAAATCCACTGACCTGTCCCCCCACTAGCAATGCTGTGTCTCGGACTTCTAAGACCACAGTTACAGGGAGTGAGAGAGCACTCCGAGCCACTAGCTAGGCACGTGACGGCCTGGCACTAAGCGCTTAAGCTGGTCTAGTGGATGTCAGCCCCAGCACCAGTGCTCCTGAGAGCAGAAACTTTGCCTCCTCAGGAATTCAGAGATAACAAGTGTGTGCTCAGAAAAACGTGTTTCTGTTTGATGCTAATCTTTCTAGAGCAGCTCTGTCAGAACCTCGGGAAGAATCACTCCTCTGCTGCCCTTGGCTCGGGCTGAGTGATGGGCACCAGGATCAACCACAGCTCCGTCCACTGTAGTTCTGATTCCCTGGTGGAAGAAGCCAGCTCCGGTGTGATGTTGCTGAGAGAGGTGGGGTCAGCAGCCCAGGGCTGGCTGTCGAGAGGAGTAGACATAGCGGGGGACAACGCCCAACTTACTGCACTGAACGCTGTCCGTTTGTGGCTCGTGAAAAAAAGGTCGAGGCCCTCCACGTTTTTCCTCCTGCCCCGCCTCCTCTTCATGGGAGGCTCTCCATCCACCAGGGAACCATTGAGCAGATGCCTGGTGGGGGTGCGCGAAAGGCCGGCCTGCAGCAGTTCCATCTGGGTCTTAAAGGCATCGGACACTGGCGTAGACGCGGTAGGCAAGATAAACTTCGAAGTAAGAGATGAAAACTTTGAGGTAGAACTTGTTGCCTCCCTTGAGGCCTTTGATAAGTCCACAACTTTTTCTTGTCCGTTTTCTGAGACCACCTGAGACTCTCGAAGCTGGGCAACCATCTCCATAAGATTTCGCCTCTTGGCAGCTCTTTCGGCCTCTATTTCCACTTTTCTCCTTCGCCGCCGCCGCTGGCGAGGGACGGACAGGTTAAGGGCATCATCCTATGGAAAGATGCCAACAGAACAGAGGTGTAGTAAGCCGAACCTTCATCTGCGATAGGGGCTGGCACTAGAAAAACTGAGACCACCGGAGAACTGAACATTCTATACTGGTGGCCACAGATATGGAAACAGTCATCACTTCATTTTCAAGTCTGGCCAATCAGCCGAATGCGGTGATGAGTGTCTGGGACTCCAGCTACTTAAGAGCCTGCCAATATGGGCAACACAGTTACACAGATACACAAAACCAAGTCATGTTGGTGGGCACAGGCTCCCAAATCAGTTAAAACCCACAGAGTCCCCCAACACGAAAGAAAACTGTGGTGGCCTACCTTGGACAACTGAGGAGACGTGGTGATGTCCTCACTCCCGCTGATGCTGGCCTGGCTGACCATGGAGAGCTCGGCCAAACTCCTCTTCTGCAAGGGACTGTCCATGGTGGAGGGTGTGTAACCAGGGACGAGGCCCTGGAAGTCAAACATCTGGCGCCGGTTGATTGGCCATTTGCCTTTGAGTACAGCTTCACAGATGTTGTCTAATCGGTTTATCATTACTCTGTCCTGGAGGGGGAAGAGGTTCAGAGCATTCGTAACAAAGACCTAGTAAAAATTCCTGGGTAAATTCAGCCACCAAGATATAGAAGAGCAGAGAACGCTTAAAGGCCAGTCACCGGGAATAAAGAAGCTGGAGAAGCAGCAAACCAGCAAACCCATCAGAGCAGCGTCCTTCTGATAGGCTGCTCTGACTGTGCTAATGAAGAAAAGGGACCATTTTCAGCTCCGCACACTGAACACCACAGAACGGGCAGCACAGCGAGTAAACAGCACCTTCAAAACAACCTCAAATCGTGACTCACTCAGGCTCCAAGAACCTCAGCGGGTGACAATGGAGCCTCTCACTTAGCATTTTAGTGGTCAGGCCCTTCAGATCCACAGGCCAGAGTGCAGTGTGTCCCAGGAAGGGGGACATCATTAGCGTCACTATTAATAAAGTTCAGCATTATGAAGTGGGCACCAACCTAGGAACACCTAATGAATGTCAATCTGGATTCCCTACCTATTATCGCTCCAAATTTCATTGAAGCGTGCACATTAGAATTTTCTAATTACAGCTCCTTAGACCAAGTTTCCACAGACTAATAGTGCCTGTGACTATAAACCTTTCGCTGAGCTGAGAAACTCCCCTCTAGACTCGAGATGGGAAATTATAACCAGGAACCAAGAGGACAGAGAACTGAAGGAAAAAAAAATCTTGACAGCACACCCTTCAGACAAAAATGTCACCTCCTTAAGCCACATTAACACCAATGAAGACTAGCTGGGATGATGACCTCAGGCCTATGGTGTGCGTGAGGTACTGCCTAAACTAGACAGCCCCTGCTGCGGCATCTATGATGACACTTCCTGCCCTGAGAAACGCAGACCCAAATGGCACAGAGAACATCTTAGAGAATTACGTTTCCTGACCAAAGACCAATTTTCCTTTGCCTTGAATTATATCTACATCTGGGATGAGTTTACAATGATTGGGAGCAAAGGGGTCTGCCGCCACGCCTTCTCCCGACTTAAGAACATGGTGGGTTTTCAAACACATTATTTCAAATCAAAAGGCTTTACTTAGTCTTTAAAAAGTAAAGAACATGATTTCAAGGCTGCGTACTTTTTGTTTTCTCAAATCTATTAAGAAACCATAGTTTCCATGAGACAACACGACAGACTGAAGAGCCAGCTCCAAGGAACGGTGAGAATCAATGGTTTCTATTCTACAACACAAGCTTTTTTATCTTATCACAGGAATACTCCAAATGCTTCTTCATTTCGGTTCTCCCCAGCCATTCTTTAAAATAAAGGGAAATTCTGTATGCTCGACAATGTTTACCTCAAATTACTTGAAAAAAAAAATTAAGCTACACAGATTTTCTTTCTGTTCTTTTGTTCAGCCAACAAAACAATCAGAGTAACGAAATGCTGCCAACCTTGGGCCAGAACGAGAAGGCAAAGGTTCGCTCGTGAAGGAGCTGAGCCACAGAAGGGTCTCCGTCTTCCATGTAGAATCCATCTCGGGTCTCGTCCCTCGCAGTGCTCATGGAAGCATTGCTTTCTTCATCAAAATTCTTCCCTCTGGAGACAGCTCCTGCTGAGAAATGAGTGTTATGTGCAGCACTCGCGGCCAGAACGCTCTGAAGCCCACGCTTAGAAAGGACGGGGTTGGAAACAGGAATACCGTCCAATCCCATTTTATTGAGTGCCTACTACACATCCAGAAAGACATGGGGTGCTTTTTCGCATCTGTGTTGTCTAAGGCTTACCAATAGCCCATTAGTGTAGATGGTGCTCCTAGCTTGTCGGTGAAGAAGCTACGGAAATCTTTTCTTTGTGGTCACAGACATGGGGGTCTCATGTAGCCCAAGAAGTCCTAGACTCACTATACAGCTGAGGCTGGGCTTGAACTTGTGAGCCTCCCATTTCCCTACTTCCAGGTGCTAAAATTATGAGCCAAGTAAATGGTATAGGCGTTGAAGGCTAACCACGCTTCTAACCCAAGGGCTGTGACACGGGACAAGGCCATGACGACAGCGAGGTCCATCATGGTGCCCTGTTCCTGCTTTCTGCTGTTACAGTAGTCTGTAACATGGAAAATGTGGACTTGACCAATCGTCATTGATTTTGAAATAATTAATATTTGCTCTTCCCTCACGCTCATTTGTCTGAATTTACCACGATACAGGATTCTTAGCACACCCGTGAAGTTAACCTGTGCCCATAAACCAGAACTGACTGATTTGTGCACAGCCGCTCTGAGTGCGCGCTTAGAAATGGGTTTGCAGGTGTAAAGTACCAGGACAAACACATGCAACCATAAGCGGGACTATTCCTTCACAGAAGAGCACAGGCGCCTTGTGCACTTCTGGATCTCCACCTCCAAAGGCCAAACAAAAGTACAGGCCACTACGCCTTGCCACCCATGACTTTTAAACAATAAAGCGCTTGAAGCACTGGCATGGTGGTGCATGCCTTTACGTCTTTAACCCCAGTCCCCTGGAGGCAGAAGCAGGTGGATCTCTGTGAGTCTTAGGCCAGTACAGAGTGAGATCCTGGATTTCACAGCAAGGCTGTGCTCCACCGTAAACTCCAGTGGGATCGGAAGCCAGGCATTACCTTCGGGCTGCGACGACTCCTCTGACTTGTCATCGTCCTCCAGCTTCTCTTCCTCGTCCTCTTCTGAGCCTTTCTCCGAGACGGACTTGGACCCAGGCTCTGCACTGCTCTCTACCCCTTTGAGTTCGCTCTTCAGAGGGTTGCCCTCGGTCTCACAATCCTGCTGCTTGCTCTCCTTGGCCCCACCGCCAGCTTCTTCTTCCCCCTCTTTCCCACCCGACCTCTCTCTAGCCGGTGAGTGTTCAGCTTCCTCTGCCTTGCCCTCGGCCTGCTCAGTTACCTTCTCTTCGTGAGCATGAGCCGAGGCAACGCCTTGAGGAGTCTGGCCAAAGCCCACGGCCAGAGCGTTCAAGGAAGAGACGGTCCCGGCCCCACGGTTCTGAGCAAAGCTTTTGTGTGCATCGAGGAAGGACAACTCGGGGTCGTTGAGGATGTGGTAGTCGGTCCGGCTGACCCCGTGCTTAGCAGCGCCCACCAGCAGGTCCCTGTCATGCCGTCCACATTCCCACCACTCAGGCAGGTCCAGGCTGGGCTGGCAGAGCTTCAGCCTGTCACTCAGCTGTGGGTGGTGGAGGACTTGCTCTCGGATCTTGCGCAGCAGCTCAATGCGGTACAGGGTCCTCGATGCTCGTTCCTCAGTGATGGGCTCGATGAGGGAGGCCAGGTCGGGTGGCTCTGTAACATGAAGCATGCTGGTTACCTGGGCAGGCCCCGGGCCCACCCGAGCCTGCTTGCATGGCCCTGACCACCTAGTGCACAGTGTGGCTCATCATTCATGTACCTACCGTCCTCGGGCTTGGAGGGCATCCGACACACCCGCCTGCACATGGCCACAAAACAGCTGAAGTACTTCTCCAAGCTCTCGTCAGATTTTTTGTCCAGCCTGGCAAAGGCACGGAACTGGTTCCAGTCAAACTGCTGCTTTACAGGGTCGAAAACAACCCCAAAAGTGGACACCACACGGTAAAAATCAGCTTCTTCTCTTCTCGTCCACCTGTGGGAAAGGAGACTTGGCTCACACCATGCGTGAGGAGGTGGGCATACAGGACACTCTTTTTTTTTTCCTTTGCCCCCCGAGCATGTTCCCGGGACTTATTTAGGGTTGAGGGACAGACACCTTCCAGGCACGAGACCTTTCTTTGGTGCCACTGTCTGGTGTGATCACTGCTTCTCGTGGGCTGAGTAGAGAAAGGCAGGTCCCAGGGCTGGGGGTGGGGCTGCACCACAGGGGAGGTGCAGGACTCACTTTTGCCTCTTCTCAGATATAATAGCTTCCCTTTCCGCCTCCAGAGCTCGCACTTCCTCCCGAGGCCTCCGTCTACGCCGGTCTGTCTTCATTAGGGCCTCCTGCCTCATTTGTTGCCTTTTATAGCTGCGCTGATAGGCAGTAATGAGCCGGCGCAGGCGTGTAGTCAGGGTTGACGTGTTCGGCCAGTAGAGTTGACCTAACTCAGCGTTGCTCTCGCTGTGCTTGCCTGGGGAAGTGAGAGAAAGAGTTTGAAACGTGCCCTGCATTCTGACAACACAGACAACTTCCCAACAGCAACAGACGACTCCTTCGCCTTCTGAGGGCAGGGTGGGGCCCGGCCAACCTGGCACCCTTAGGTTTTAAAATACAAACAAACAGTAACGGTTATGAAGAATTTGTGAACTATTTACTTTTAACTCCTTCGAGGGAGGGCAAAAGTTTATCAGTCTTACACAAAGTAAACCAGTTTCTCCTATAAATGTACTTATAATGGTAATCTCGAACATAACAAGCATGTAATTATTGTCTAATCATTTTACACTGGGTAGGAAGTCAACAGTCCACAAAAATATTTCAAATGAAAACAAACGCCCTTCTCTCAATAATTGAAATGTTTTAAAGACTTTAAGTTTTTCCACTAAACAAGGACTAAAAGCAGGTCAATTATCTTAATTAAAAAGTTCTATCCATGAAATTTAATGTAGTGAGCCATAAATAAGGATCAAAATGATTCCCAAGGGAAGGGTCCACGCGGAAGATCACCCGGGAAGATACAATCATCACGCATGGCATACGATCCTGCTGCTCAACCGCCCAGGGCGCTTTCCCTACCCTACAGCTGTCTGGGGGCCTCACCTGTGCTGTGTATTTCCAGGGACTCCTCCTTATCCTCTGGGGGAGAATTTGCAAACTCCTTGAAAGCAATGCAAGAAACAGAGATATTTTCAATGGGGGTTTGATTTTATTTTCTCTCTTAATCTATGAAGTTTAGCAAGTCCTATCTGGGCATATCATGTGTTACTGGCACAGTAAAGTCAATACACTCAAGGTCTTACATCTATTTCGTCTTTGAATGGCACTCTGGTTGGTTTATATTCTGGATCTTCATCTTCTCTATCAAATTCTCCACTGTGAAAAATTAAAAAAAAACAATTGTTTAAATCACATCGGTGAGTAAGGAGGTGAGAGGGAAAAGTATCAATCAACCTAATAACTACTTTTAAGACCCAATATTGCTTTTAAGTGTTATGGCTATTACTTTGTTTAAAATGATTATTACACTATATGGATAGGATCTACCAGTACGCTTCAAGTTGAGCGCATATTGAATCAGAAGAACTAATCCTGCCAATAGATGTGATACTGACATAAAGTTTATTAAAATTTTAGAATGTCCTTCTTACCCGTCACCGCCATCTGCTAGCATGTCTGTCCCTCTTTGCTCGGCAGCAATGGCCTTGGCGTCAGGCATACCAACTCGTTCCAGGAAGCACAGTGCAGGGTCAGCTCGCATGGAATTGTACTTCTCATAGCCTGGACCGTGCCCACCAACCCACAGAGGACACACATAGAAACAAAGGAAGACCCTGTCACTGTCAAAAATTACAGCCCTGCCATAACACAGCCATTCATTTCCCAGAAACACAGACCATCTTCGATGTTGAGCTGAGTAGACCGTGTAGCAGAGTGTCCTAGAGAATGCTCATTCTAGGGAAGCCTTTGTGGGCCAACTTACACTTTGGAGAAGCTATGAGAATGACCACAAATACAAACAGAAAAGGGATCAGGGTAACTGCAGGATGTCAGAAGATTTCTGACCCTATTTTCCCCCAACATCTAATTTTGCTTGACATTTAAAAGGCTTCATAACGTTTCTTCATGACCCCGGCAGGGGTTCTCCAGGTCTACTCCCCACCCCCACGACTGCGTCTGGTCCTTCAGGAGCTCACATGGCTGGCTGAAAAACCCCCATATATGTAAGGCCAGCGAACCTGTCTTATTAGGTTTGGGATGATGCATGTCAGTAAGAGGACCCTGCTCCCTTCATGGCTTTCAAACTGCAATTTGCTTTTTGACTGCCCAAGTTGACTAGATGGAAAATGGCAGATCCCAACAGTGCGCTGCGGGAAAATGATTCTGAGGCCGAGCTCGGAGAACACGGCTGGAGAACACGGGCAGAACGGCACAATTCAATTAGGATGTGTACGACAACACACCGCTCCTAACTGCTGTAGAGCCGCAAGCCAAACTGTAATCATGAAAGGTTTTATAAGCCATCATTCTCCCCTTTAGTCAGGCTGGGCTGCTGAGAATACCTCCACGACCTCGGGAGAATTGGGATTATAATCAGGAACCGCTCACTGTATATATCATGCCAGTTCTGCATCCCCAGCCTTTCAAAGTTAACAAGGCTGCATCCCACTCGGGGGAGCGGTGAGTCCTCGGCACTGACATTTGTGAGATATTGCTTGGAACAAAGCCCAGGAGGCACTTGTACAGATTAATAGCAGAGGTTAAGCCCACGTCCACTCTGACACTGGCTGGCGGAGTTAGCGAGGGGAAGCCGTTCTGGAAGCAAAGTTTCGGGAAAGCGATGGTACAACTTGGCTATTACTAAAACAAATATGGTTTCTGTTTACAGCCAAGAAAGAAATGTTTTCTTCTCAAATGCTCAACAAACATTCAAAAACAGCATCTGATATTTACAGTTCATATTAGGTTTTTTAGTGCAGAAGAATGGAGGACGCCAAGAGTCCTCTGGAACGATCCTCATTAATATTATGACTTTGGAAAAGAGCACGCAAAGAGTTCTAAATAAAGATGAAGCCGCACAGTCAAGATGCATTCAAACAGAGACACCCCTTACCATGTTTGAACACTCCGATTAGCAGGGATTTGTCTGCTTCCTTATCCCACCAATCTGCAGGAACTTCAGCATGGAAAGGCTCAGGGATCCACACGTCTGCTTCACTGGAGAGACAAGCATTCAAGCACGTTCTAAACCTGAGCCCTGGAAATGAGCCCTGGTCCCGTGTGGTGGTGAAGACACCCTCATGTGCCCTCTCTTTCACAGTAAACATCTCACATGGTGGGGAAGAATGGGCAAAGGTGAAACCAAAGGGGTCAGTGGCTCGCAGTGAGCCTCACCTCATCGTGTGGTTTCCTGCCTCAGACCAGTGGTCCCCATGTCTCACCCTCTCACATGCAGGCACACACAAACGTCCCTGTGTTCTCGTCACACCCCAAACCCGGGGGACAGACACTTGCATTAGAGACACAAAAAAAGAGAGGTGGGTTCCCGAGGCTGTGAGGGTTCTAAACACAAGCCACGGAGTTTCCCATCCTCCTGGGTGAGCTTGTGGAGGGCCCGGAGCAAAGGAGCAGTCGCACCAACCTAGAGTCAGCACCCTCGAGGATCTTATCTGCCTGGTCGCCTATCACTTCTTGTCTTAGGTAGTACAGCATGCGGACACGCAGCAGGACCCTGGAGAGGAAGACAGAGGGGGGAAAAAGTTCTTAACTTCAGTGCTGTTTGCCAACAGTGGCTCTTGGCAGCTGCTGCTGTTCATCCATCATCCTGCCAAGGCTGATTAGCCATGCTGTATGGTAGGCTTGAAGCGTGACAGATGGTGGCACATAATCACCTCTGTGTGGTGCTTTCTGCTGGCTTCCAACAGGCCTGCCTGGCAACCGCTCACGCTGCACAGAGAGGGAGCGGGCTCGGCCCGGCCCAGGCGCACTTCATTTTGTCTTACCTAGTGCAGCTTGTGGAGTTTAGACACGTACCCTACCACTGCCTCTCAAGTATTGAAGCAAGTTTGTAAACAAGCGAGCAGATGGCTTTCAGTAACTGTTCTGCTTCATTATCTCATAAAATTTCCTCAGCTGCTGCCTTAATACCATTTTTGGAAGCACATCAGAAGTTGCAGGAATAAACGAGATATAAAATCTGGTTTTACTACCTTACAATAAACCCTCAATATGGAATGTCAGGTTTTTCAGATTACACAACTTTGCTTCCGAGGAAGGAAGATGGCGAGGGGGTGGGCAGCAGGTGGGTCCTTGCCCTACTCAGGGAATATTAAACATTTCTACTACTTCGCACTCATATTATCCGGGGACCCAAGCTGTGGTTTAAAAATAATAAACACTACCAGATTCAAATGTACCTAACTCATTGATACTCGTTTTTAATGAATCGGCATTAAAAACCCTTGACATTGTCAGGGCACCAGGTTTTCCATCTTGCTTGTGTTTCATGGCTACAACGTGATTTTTTGTTTTTAACTAACACTCACCTGGCGTATCTCCTAGGCCAGCTCACTACTCAAAACTCAGTCCTCAATAGACAGTCCTCACGTGTATGTGGGGTTGACACCTGAAGACGACCCTCTGGGTGAAGGTATTTTCTTCCAGTGTAATTGCCCCGGCTGAATAAGCCTGTCACACATTTGCATAACACCCCTGAACCATCGTTTCTCGTTTACACACTGGCTCATTCGGCCTTCGCAATCACCCTGTGATGAAGTGGGCAAGTTCTCATTTCCACACCACAGACGTAAACACTGTCGGTAACGGAGGACAGGACGCGCTCTAAACCAAGGTCACAGAGGCACGTCGAGCTCAAGCTCTCAGAACTGGTTCTCCCAAGATGTGGGGACTTGCCTCTACAGCATCAAAATGACAAGGCGGGAGGGGCGGTTTTACTGCAACAGATTACTCCTGACCAGGCATCAGTGGACATGCTGTGACCGCCTACCCAGAGTCTACCTGCAGCCAGCACCGGTTTGGGATGGGCTGCAAGGTTGCATATATCCAACTGTATGCCAGGACAAGCAATTGCTTTGGGGAATGATTTTTTTTTTTTAATTTTTCTACTTTCTTTCTCTTGTCAATGTGTAACATCAAATACTGACTTCGCCATACTGAACCAATAAGAAAAAAGCAACGCCGTGGTTAGCAGTGCTTCCCTTTGGTTAAAGAGTCTCCAGGCGTGTCTTCTCTCACTGGATGCTCGGAAGGGTAGTTCCATCGGAAACCCCCTCTACCTGTGGCTTGACTGTTAGCTTGGCTCGCAGCAGGGAGCCTAACACTTATTTTTCCTTTTAGTAGGAAACACAGACTTCCACTTTGGGGTTAGTAGTGTGGAGCATTCTATGAACTGATGTGAGCATCTCCTTCTTGCTCCAGAAGGAAAGCAGGAGGAAAAGGGATGGCTAGGACACAGCTCCCAAGCTCAAGGAGGTCATTCTGTGACGGACAGACACGGAGGCTAACAAACCCCCGGCTTTGCCCACATGTTTTCACATGTCTTGCTGGTGAGCACAGCCCGAGGCCCAGGACTGCACACAGGACTTCATAACTAGTCCCCTTGGCTCTGTCACCTGTCTGCTCCCCCAATCTGCAACTCAGTTATTTTCCTAGGATGCCCTTCAACTGGGTCTTATTTTCTACCTACCACCAATACGTCCTCAACGTTGACAAGACTTGGCATGGCCAATAGGCAAAGGACAATAGGACATTCTCTCCCCTCCAGGGGAAAGCTAGACCGTGTCAACAGCGTTCTTCTGACACTGAGTGAAAGATATGAAGAACCCCAACTTCATCACATGTGCTAACTGGGGAGGGCTCCCCATGGAAGACTGTTACTGAAGGAGAACCGAAATCAAACATCACCACAGCCACACTGGCGTCTGGGAAAAGGAGCCATTATCTCACAGGGAACCATTTAACTTCCTGTTTGAATCCAGAACTCAGAAGGGAGCTAACCCAAAGTCATAGACATATTTGGAAAGGTATGATGATTGCGCAACAATTTTAGCAAGAAACACCATGCTACAACAGGAACAAGTTTCAGAGACACCAAAGGCTTTGAAAGACCACTGGGAACCTTTCAAGAGCCCCTCGGTGAAGAGGTTGACTTGGTGACAGGAAGAGTATCACCAAATCCCACTCTGCTCTAAACTGAGAACCCTTAGGTAAGTTAATCCGGCTAGAGGCCTGCCTCTTTGTTAAGTGGGGACAAAACAGAAGATCTGCCAAGAAGAGATGTGGGTGCCAGCAGTAGCTACTCAGGGGGCTGAGGCAGGAGGAACTCTGTGAGTTTGAGCCATCTGGGTCTACACAGCAAGAGTGATATAACTAAAGTAAAAGCACTATGTAAATTCCCCCAGTCAGTGACAGGGCGGAGTCATAAGAGATGAACCGCAACTGTCTGTCTACATATTAGCCCCAAACTGCTATGCGATCCCACGGCAACACCACTTATGGCAGGTAAATGCAGACACAATGCAAATGTCCATCCGTGGATAAAGGATAAACAGAGTGTGACATACACATGGTATTCGTGGTCAAAAGGATCCCGACATGACAGACGACATGGGTGGATCTCAATCACAACAACACATGACACTGTGGGTACAGGGGATAAAGGCTGGGCCATCACCACCCTCAAAGCAGCTGGCCGAGAATGGATGAGTGACTAAGACAGCGGCTGCCGGGCTCTGGAGGAGGGTACGGAGCGCCTGTGGGGATTGATGATGCAGTGTCTGACCTAGGTGGTGGTGATGAGTTCCAGGCACCATGGACACCGCCCACTGCTCACTCACAAAGGGGCACAAGTGGCGCATGTACGCGCTTCCTCTCCACACGCACTCGGCATGCTTGCCTGCCTCTGCTTGGTACCTACTTGTTGCAGTGATGCTTCAGGTGCTTCTTGTAGCTGTCCTCCTGGAACAGGGCGTCTGGGTTGCAGCTCGCCAGCCAGTCCGCATCCTGCACTACCGGCTGCGTACTCTGGGCCTTTACCTTCTTCCCCTTCCGGCCCCTTGGCACAGGGGCCGACAGACCTAGAAGTACCAGGGTCACAGTCACGGAGGCCTTGGCACTGGGCAGTACCGTGTCAGGGGCAGGTGGGAAAACGGTCTACGCTGCCACCCATCACCAAATGGTGGTGTTTCTGGTAGCCTTTTGTGACCCAGAAGCATAAAGAACACAAGACCAACCTACCGGAATGATTGAGCAGGGCTCGAGTTTGGCCATCGGCTGTCGGTGTGATCAGGTCCCAGATAAAGCTCTTGATGTTCTCGTCCCCGCGGTAGTGATTGAGACAGTACACCAGGATGGCTCTGCAGATGGTTTCTACGTCTTGCTCAGTGAGCTGACGTTTGTAGCGTCCATGGGACAAGATGTCTGTCCAGCGGCCCCAGCTGGAAAGCAAAGAGGCAGCATGCAGATAGTCTGGTTGTAGTGACCTCACCTTGACAGCCGCCCCCCAACCCCCACCCATGTACTGGGAAATCCTCGACGACAGGAAAGAAATGCAGGTACGGGCATAAAACACCTCCTTAGAGCAGAAACCACAAAGCCAGGAATTGTGTGGCCACTGAGACACCCATGTATCTAATGGCTTTCCTAGGCTGTTGGTGGCTATGGCTGTCATTTTTAGGAAACGCAGGCAATCTGAGGAACTGGAAATTATCCTACTGTGCTTCCTTCAACTCTGATTTATATGGTCTTACGGTGACCAACCGTTTAAACTGAAAGATGGCTTGAAGTAGGATGTGTATTAGAAATCAAAGCTACACCCACCACAAACAGACGCCACACTAACGAGTGGAAAGTTGGAAGTCCCGTGGCTCCCTTTCAACAGGGAGTGGTCACTTCCAACTCACAGAGAAAGGGCAGGTGGAAGGACTGAGCCACGGGACAAACACACATGGCGCCACCATCACACACAGCGGCCACACTGTTTTGTCTTGGAAATACTTGCTACACAAAAAAACAGGTGTAGGACGCAGAGTCTGCTGAGCTGTGCCTCCTCAGGGCAGAGTCTCTCCACTGCCCTCTGCAATGACTGAGAGTAGCAAGCGCTTTGGGAACAGAGAGAAACCACCCTCTTCCAGGGCCTGCCTCTCCCCAAGAGGCCATTCTTCCTGGCCTCTTGACCTTCCTCAGACCCGTTCCCAAGGCCACCACTCAGCTCCAGGCCTTGCACTTGCTTCTTCTTCCCTTCCTCGTGTCTGGTGCTTGACTGAGGCTCACCAGGGACAGAGTCTCTCTGCGACTCCTCCCAGCAGAGAAACAGGAGCATGGTACCTATGCTATGTCCTACGGCTGAGCTTCTGTGGTCTCTGTCACATCATCTTAGCATACTGCCATTTCTGCTTGCTCACCTTCCGCCTCAGGCTGTATCTGCCTTGCGCACAGTGGCAGTCCTGGTGCCTGAGAGGATCCTAGCCCAGTGCCCAGCACGCCGTGGTTATTTAATCCCCAGCAGTAAGAGTGGGAAGAGGAGGGGACCTGACTGACAGACGAAATGCCCTGAGCATCCTTCTTAGAACTAGGCGTTATTAGTATGTTCTAGTCCTAATGTTCCCAACAAAATTCCAACTATGAAACAAGGAAGCAGGTTCAGGGAGCAAAGGACTGAGGCTAGGGGAGTGTCTGTTCTACACAGAGGCAGGAGAGCTGCCCAGTGGGCACAGATTAGTGCCAAGTTCCTGAGGTAGAGGATAGGCCTCGAATGGCATTGGTGTATCCCACACTAACATCTGTGCAGCGCTGTGCCTCTGTGCTACTGCCTCGTGCACCAAGGAGACACTGGAAGAGCTGCTGTCCTCAGAGAAATGCTGACTGGGATTCCATCAAGACAGACACTGGCATGACGAGACAGCAGGCCAGAGCGCTAAGCAGGCAGCTGTGAGGAGAGCTGCAAGGGAGGCAGGCTGGTTAAATCTGGGGGTGGAGCCCCCGGGGCCCCTAGGCAGAACAGCCTGTGCACAGGCTGAAACTTGAAGGGCATGAGCAATCGGGTGTGAGTGGAAGCAAAGTTCCCAAGCGGAGCTCGGACTACCCATGAGACAGCATCCACATGGCAGACAACCTTGCAGGCCTCAGACACGTGCCTCCCCCTGCTCTGCATGAGCACTGATCCGCTGGGAGACATGCCCACAGGCAGGACAGCATCGAATCGGCGGAAAGACACTTCGGCGGGCGTTTCTATTTTAGGGGCGTCAATCTGAGAGTAAACGCCTATCTACTGATTCAGGATTTACTGAGTTCCTGTCATTCAGAGCACTGTGCGGGTGCCAAGCTGTATGAGACATGAAGCTGATGTGAGTCATGAGGGCTTGGGAGTGAGCCTTTAGCAAAAGGAGCCCACAGATGCTTCAAGTTTAGATGGCCTTTTAGGTTTCAGATGAGCCAGAGGAAAGTCCCCGAGTGAGGTCTCTGCCTTCGATGAGACTTTAGAGCAGAAAACTATTAAAAGATAACTGTGGCCATAAAATTTATGTGGTGGTACAGTGTCACGAGATTTCGCAATTTTACATCATTCTTAGTTTTTAATAATCTACAAGTAAACTGGAGTTTCCATAATTCACAAGATGCTAGCTCACACTCCTAACATTCTCTCTCCAGTGACTTCTCTCTCCACACCAAGAGGACTGGAACCCGGGTCATGTTGACCAAATGAGCTACAGACTGCAGAAAGTTAATGTGGAAACATTTGCCTGGCTACACTAAGAGGAGCCACGAGGATCCACGCAGATATGGATTTCCTATGCTAAGAAAAGCCACGTGGATCCACGCAGATATGGCTTTCCTACGCTAAGAGGAGCCACGCGGATCCACGCAGATATGGGTTTCCTACGCTAAGAGCAGCC
>NC_022031.1:58963546-58972034 GCF_000317375.1 Microtus ochrogaster | reverse complement strand
GGATCCACGCAGATATGGGTTTCCTACGCTAAGAGCAGCCCCGTGGATCCATGCAGATATGGCTTTCCTATGAGAGCTGAGAGTTCCAGCTGTTGGAAAGGGCGATATCACACAGTGAGTCAGCCTTACCCGTAGACCAGCAAGTTCTTCTCCACCCGGAAACACTCGCTCCTGGCATAGCCCTGGGACTTGTCCTGAGGGCGCCGTGGCTTGGCACAAGGCTTTTCTTCGGAATCGCTTTCCAGGTCGGAGAACTCCATCAGCTCATCCTCCTTCACGGCACTGTACAGCCGGGTCTGCTTCCTTACTCGTGGAGTGTCTATGACCAGGTTGTTCTAACAAAGGAGCAGACGCAGTGAGATTGCAGCCCAACCTTTGGGGCTGATGAGGCAGCAGTCTGGGGGGGGGGGGGGTTCACTCACCCTCCCATTTAAGGCATCGATGTCCAGTTCAGCCTTCTTAGCCCACTTCTGCCAGAAATTTGGGTCATCCAAAGAAATATCTGTCCTATTTCCAGATACAACAAAGCTGGCCTAGAAGGAGGAAAACATGCATTACTCTGAGATGTGTTTCTCAGAGGCAGGGCACAAGGCAGCCTGTTTCCACCGAATATGCACGTGTTCATCCTCTTCTGTAAACAGGACAGTAGACGGGAGACTCCTCTGGATATGTTCCACACCTGCTCTAGGTATGGGAAAGTACAGCAACTTGGCTCCAACAAGGTACTGCTTGGAGCAGATTTAAAAAAAAAACAAACATCCATTTCCTCTAGAAGAAATTTCCTGAACTGTATTGTAAAGCACTTCTAAAAGAAGAAGAAAGGTTGCAGAAATGCTCATGGCAGGTCACGTGCAAAGGCCCAGGGGAGAGGACCGAGGAGAAAGGGTCTTAAGGAAAAGTAGCCATGGGCAAGCCAGTGAGGGCAGATGCCAGAACAAGCGGCCTTGCATGTGGTGTGGGCAGTCCGACCTCTATCCTGAGGGAAGCAGGGACTATTTAAAAAGAGGGGTAAACTCAAGATGGCTACGGCCATGCCTAGAACCACCTGGTGCAGAAGTTACAGCAACACTCTCCAGGGTAGAGATCAGAGCACACCGCTCTCGCAGATTACACAACAAATAATGGCAAACATGAAGAAACCGAGACTTCCTCAAAGGACGTTTGTCAAGAGGTAAAGTGAACAGAGGTAGAGACCAGCAGATGTGAAACACGAAAGGGAACAAGCCAGGGAGAACCACCACATCCAGCCCTGGCATCTGCACGCCCCTCAGATGAACCATCTGCGTGCACATGTGTGCAAACATGCGCATGCTCGCACACATGCTAATCTTGCACAGACTGAACTGAAATGCATGTGAGGACGGGGAAAAGTCCTGCAGGAGAAAGAATAAAAGAAGTGAGGGCAGAGCCAGGAGAAGAAGCGCTGCAACCTGGGGAGACAGGGGAGCTCAACACCCCCGCACACCACGTAGACGGGTTATAAAGGGTGTTGGTGAGAACGTGGGGAACACAACTCTTAACACCCAGGTGTGGGCAGGCGACAGGGAACAGTGGCTCTAGGAGACAAACCGGGGTTCATCAATTTCAGCCACCAGGGAAAAGGAAATAAACTTAGCACCAAGCAAACGAACAAGGAACGCTGTCCAGGATGGAGTGAAAGAGAACGCAGAGCCATAGTGCGCTTCGGGAGTGCAAACTCATGGAGCCGCTGTGGATTCCTCAACACACTGGAAAGGGAACTAGGAAATGAACACAGCTCCGTCACTGAGTGTACTCCTGAAGGAAGGACTCAAAGTCAACACCACAGAGACACTTGTGGACCCACGCTTCCCAATAGCCAGGAAATGGAACCAGCCTGGATGCCCAACAACACCTAAACTGATAAAAGACTCTAGCTACACACAATGGAATTTTATTTAGCTGTGAAGAGAAACGAAATCATAGCATTGAAGGAAGGTGGATGGAGCTGGAAACCATTATGTCAAGCAAAATAAGGCAGGCGCAGACAGACACGTAATTTCTCTCACGTATGAATCTAGATTGTGTATGTCTGTGTTCATGCCTGTGCGCACACGCACGTGCACAAATGTCATGAAATGACAGGAAGAGATTTTAAGCAAAAGGGTAGAAAGAATAATGGGACACATGGGACATGAAGACGGAAGAAGGGGCTTCTGCAGGGTGGAAGGGGTCCAGCGAGGGGGTACAAAGGGCATGGACAGCAGTGGGGGAAGGGGCCACACTGCACAATGACAGGCGTATGATGAAAAGGCCAGGAATAAATCCATTATTTCTATGCTAATTCAAACTTTTCTAATTCATGGAAAAGAAAAACAAACAAACCCAGTCTGTCAGTTCCTTAAAAGATACAGGTGCATATGTGATGCTTAGGTTTTTAATCTGTAGAGGGGGCAGACAGCTAACATCACTCTCTAAGGTTTCCCTTCCTGGCATATGCTAAGAACAAGTGAAAATGTGCGCAAGCAAAAGCTACCATGAAAACGTTCAAAAAAAAAATACCAAGTAAGCCGGGCAGTAGTAGTGTAAGCCTTTAATCCCAGCACCTGGGAGGCAGAGGCAGGCAGATCTCTGTGAGTTCGAAGCCAGTCTGAACTAGAGAGAGTTCCAGGACAGCCAGGGCTATATAGAGAAACCCTGTCTCAAAAACAAACAACAACAAAAGCATGACTTGTGTGTTGGAGTTGCCAGGGAATTAACTGGCCTATAATTCGTAACGAAAAGCCACGGTTCTGCTTA
Organism: Microtus ochrogaster; assembly: GCF_000317375.1. Classification (NCBI taxonomy): domain Eukaryota; kingdom Metazoa; phylum Chordata; class Mammalia; order Rodentia; family Cricetidae; genus Microtus; species Microtus ochrogaster. The sequence continues at coordinate 58,969,277 of NC_022031.1, read as the reverse complement.
TGTCCTGTGGTCCCCTCATAAGAACTCCTCATGAGTTTTAGCACGCTTTTCTAGAGGCCTGGCCCCTTAGGCAGATTCGAACCTTAGCAAACGTGGACCCTTTTCCTTCGGACTCAATGGTGATAGTGTGGGTTCGACGAAGGAGAATCTGGTCAATGTCCTCTTCACAGAACTTCGACCCTTCGTCTTCCTCGTCCATAAGTGCACCATAAGCTCCCTTTCGTAGAAGGTCTTCTATCTCCTTCTTGGAAAGCTGTTGAACCTGTTTCAGAGAGAGTTTAAGTATTCAAAGGAATGTAGAATTAAAACAGAAACTAAATGTCTTAAGATTTACTAACAACAAAGGAAAACGCGATGAAATACGCTTCAGTTTTGAGGTGGAAAACAGCCAGTAGATCGTGAGTGAGGCACGCCTTTAATCCCAGAAATTGGGAGGAGACACATGGATCGCTGTGAGTTCCAGGCCAGCCAGAGCTACACAGTGAGACCCTGCCTCAGGAAAACAGAACAACAAAATCCAGATGCCAAATAATTTCTTACAATCAGATGGCTGTGGCCATTAGCCGGCATGAACACACGGCCCGGGCAGTGGCGTCTTACCCCGTTGGTGGCATTTTCTCTTCCACTCATAGACTGCAGCACGGCTTTATCCAGGCCCAGCTTCAAACTAGCCTTGTCAAACATCTCCCTTTCATAGGAGTTTCTCGTTATCAGCCTGTAGATTTTGACAGACTTGCTCTGCCCTATTCTGTGGCATCGAGCCTGAGCCTGGAGGAAAAAAAAAATCAATGGCTGTTGTATCGAAATATAGAGTGGTGTCCTCCCTGAATTTGTATGTTGGAAAGCCGATCTCAATGTGATTTAGAAGTGGAGATTTAGAGGTGGGGACTTAAGGGGTAATTAGGTCATGGGGGTGGTGCCCTAATGAACGGGATTAGCCTCCTAGAAGAAGAGGTAGGAGGGAAGCTGAGTGTGTTTAGAGGAAAATGGCTGTCTATGCAGAGTTTCTCACCAAAAACCTGATCTTGCTGGCACCCAGACCTCACCCTTCCAGCTCTAGACCCTTGAAAAAGGTGTGGGAATTGTTTAAGCTGCCCAGTCATGTCATTTTGTAATGGCAGCCAAACGTGACCAACACAGCTACTTAAGAAGCACTCAGCTCTGGCCAGTTCTAAAACGGCGCATCCCCATAGTTAAAGGTCAGTTTAGAAGGGGTTAAGACGCTCAGCGGCTTCCTCTCCTACACTGCTGGGCTGATCACTAGGAGACGCCAGCTGAACAGCGACACTAGTTCTCTAGTGTGACTCATGAGTCTTTGTCACAGGAGAGTGGGAAGAGGCACTGGGGCAGCCTGTCCCCGCTTACCTGGAGGTCGTTCTGGGGATTCCAGTCCGAGTCAAAGATGATGCAGGTATCAGCAGCAGTGAGATTAATGCCTAGACCTCCTGCCCTTGTGCACAGCAGGAAAACAAACCTATCGGAATCAGGTTTGGAGAACCTGTCAATGGCTGCCTGGCGGAGGTTGCCTCTGACTCGGCCATCGATCCTTTCGTATGGATACCTGGAAATACAGCAGCAGGGTCTGAAAAACAACTACCGTTTTTCCTTCCTTTTTGCTTTTAATTAAGTATCCATTGTGGAATGGGCACTCATAAAATAGAAGGAGTTAACAAATAATTTCAGATGACCGTTGTTTTTCCATACCATTGCCTGCACAATCAAAGAGAATTTTATTTTACTTCCTCTTAAGAAAATAGCTAAATTCTAAAAATACAGTTTGAATTTTAAGTAAGCTTTTCTATCCAAGTTGAATGCAATGAGGGAAAAAATTGCCCACTAAAGTATGTGTTGTAAAACAACAACAAACAGAAGCCTCCTACACATGGTACATGCCTTTAATTCCAGCACTAGGGAGGCAGAGACAGACGGATCTCTAAGTTTGAGGCCAGCCTTGTCTACAGAGTGAGTTCTAGGACAGTCAGGGCTACACAGAGAAACCCTGTCTCAAAAAAAACAAAACAAGTATACAATGGCCTCCCTGTAGTCATCACAGAAGATGCCCTTATGTAATTTTAAAAGGTGAGGTGATACATTGTTTCTATCCACCACCTCTACTGCAAATGTCATTTCTAGGTGACCCAGGAGAGTCCTGGCCTTTCTCTCTGTTGTTTTGTGCAGTGGCCTCACCGTCTCTGAATGAGATAGTCTTCCAGGATGTCCAAGCAGCGCACCATCTGGGAGAAGATAAGCACCCTGTGGCCACCAGCCTTCAGCTTTGGCAGCAGCTTGTCAATCAGCACCAGCTTGCCAGCAGCCTGGATCATTGCCTGGAGCTGAAAATCTGGAGACTCTGCATTGTGCGTTTCTTTAAACTCTTCCAAAATTTTCTCTTCAGCACCTGCAGAGATTGGACGGCATGATGTGAATACCGTGAAGGGGTTTTATTACCGAAAACAATGGATTTGCTTTCCAAACCCACAACAAACTGGCAAAACCAGAAGAGCCCATTCACGTTCAGGAGCAGGAAGCCACCTGCTTCACTCAAAGTTAGACCCAGACACAACTACAGGCCTATGAATGGAACCACGGTTTTAGGTTCCATATATTGAGACATTTGGGGAAGAGATCCACATTTTTCAACAACCAAATGTTTGCTGTCTATGTTAAAAACAATACAGAACAAAAACAAACAACAAAAGCACACCCAAATTTCAACAATGGACTGTTAGGCCAGAAATTGTAGAAGCAAGCCACGGGCTGGAAACCTACAGGAAACTAACCTAGAGCCTGAACTGTCCAGAAAGGTGCTGTTTACTAAACAAAACGCAAACAGCGATTCTACCTGAGTTACCCAAACCCCGTGAAGCTAAAACCAGAACCAACTCCAAGTCTTCCCTGCCTAACTTCCTGATGTGGGAGTGTCATATATCAATCTGTTGATTTCATTGGTTAAGTAATAAACAAACTGCTTGGGCTCATAGCTTAGAACATAGGTGGGTGGAGTAAACAGAACAGAATGCTGGGAGGAAGAGGAAGTGAGCTCAGACCAGACAGCTCTGCTCTCTGGAGCAGAGATGCCATGCTGCCCACTCCTGGGGGCAGACACACGCGATGAAGCTCTGACCCAGGATGGACGTAGGCTAGAATCTCCTGGTAAGACCAGTGCTCACAGATTATTAGAGATGGGCTAGTCCAGGTGTGAGAATTAGCCAGTAAGGGCTAGAGCTAAAGGGCCAAGCAGTGTTTAAATGAATACAATTTGTGTGTTGTTATTTCGGGGCATAAGCTAGCAGGCGGCCCGGGGTGTCAGGAACGCAGCCCTGCAGCTCCTATTACTACAACTTCCTTCTCCCCCACGTTTGCTATTGTGCAGAAACTTGTGCACGATAGAGGAGCCTCACGAGAAGGGCTCATTCCCAGTGAGGAAGGCTCGCCGCTACCTCCTCCAACTCCTCCACCCCATGGTGTGGCTTCAGGAAGCAGCAGCTGACACTTCTTTGGCTGCTCAGGTAATTTGGCTGGAGTTAAGCAGAGGTGATCTGGCCTCCTCCTAGGCCTCCTGGGCTCCCAGCACATCTGATCTTCAGAAAGAACACCAGCTTCTACTAAAGGGGTCGCTTCTACCACTATACTGTGCCAGGAACTTAGCCCTTTCTACCACTGGGAGATGGGGATGCAAACGCCTCCCAAAGGCTTCTGAAGGTCGGGGCAGACAGGCCACTGCAGTCAGTCAGGTGGCAGGCATCTCACAGGCAACAGAAAGCAAACCCTGCACAGTCCAGTTTCCAGGAAAGGTGGTTGGTGAGTTTGTCCTTAGGAGGTCATATGCAGAACACCCTGTGACTTAAGAATCATCAAGGGCAGATTAAAGCCACTTGACAGTTTGGTCCAAGTACCAGGCCTTCCCGGGAGCACCTGACCTTTGCACAAAGGCAGACTGGCAGAAAATGCCAACTCTCTGGAACAGGCTAACCCTTCCTCCCCTTGCACACGAACAAAAAGCTGAGATTCAGATTTTTTTTCTGCAAGTGTGGAAGCAACCCAAGGAAAGACAAAGAACAAAATGTTGCATCTCTGATTGAAGGGACGGTGTCTCCTAAGCCTGAGATCTGTAAACCCAGGTTCTGGATTAGGAAAGCTCTTGTGAGCAGGACAGAAAGTAAATATCACATTAGATCTTTTAGAAAGCTTGCTTTTGTATTTTTTGTGTAATGCATCGTAAGATACCTACAATTTAGAAATGAATTTTTTACTTTTAAGATGTTTGGGTATTCTCTTTACATGAGGTGTGCAATCCAATCCAAATGAAATGTAATGAACTTTAAAATAAGTTAATGATCAAGGAATAGTTTTTTAAGCTGAGATTTTTTACTTTGGAGACAGCAAATGTCACACCTGAAATTATTTTAGTAAAAAATTGAAATATAACTAATTTAAACAGAGGAATCTGAACTCACTCTAAAATTTTTAAATTCAGTAAGAAAAAGCAAAATAACTCCTGCCTTTTCAATGAATTATTTATCGTAAAGTGTGAGTGTGCATGCATGTGGGCATGTGAGGGCAGGGGCATCAGACCCCTTCAGAGACGGAGCTACAAGCAGTTGTGAGCCGCCTCCTGCCATGTGAGCGCTGGGAATTCAACTCAGGTCTTGCTCATAAGTAAGATGCGCTTTAGTAGCTAAGCATCTCTGCATAACCACCGAGCGCCTCTGTATAACCACTGAGCCTTTCTGCAGCCCCCATGACTTTTTACTTTATAAGAACAGTTAAAAAAAGAAATAATATTTTTTTCTTTTGTGTGTGTGTGTGTGTGTATGTGCACACGTGTGTGTATAGGGTTGGGGGTGGGGGTGCGTAACAGAGCCCTGGCTGTCCTGGAACTGGAAATCACTTTGCAGACCAGGCTGGCCTCGAACTCACAGAGATCCGCCTGCCTCTGCCTCCCAAGTGCCGGGATTAAAGGCGTGCGCCACCACCGAGTGGAGTTTTCTTACTTGAACAGAGAGCTGCTATTGAGGCAGTGGCTGTAATGTCATCTATGTATACTAGCCATTAGCAAAGAGAAAAACATCTAGTTCTTCCAGCTCTCGAGCACTTGGGACATGCTTCTATTCCTCTTGTTCTCACGGCGGGAAATCAGAGTCTAGTCGAACAGTGCTTAGGTCAGTACGAACAGCTCTGCTGAGGCTGTCCAGGTATCTATACCTGCTAGCACACCGACTAAGTGCCTGCTAGATGCCGGACATTCTTTCCATCACATACGCTTTTGTATTCTGCCCCCCTTCCAGCGGGTTCTCCCATTACGCTCCTCTTACCACTTCTACCTAAGCACAGAATTCTTCCTAAGACACGCCCTGTGGAACAGAACTTTAGCTCAACTGGGGCACTTTCTTCTGTCATGACTAGTTCATAACAATTTAATATGTACAATTACAACTTCCTTATGAAAGTTAATTGTGTATAGCAATGGTTCCATGCGAAGTGACACCTTCAGATACTGGGTGAGGATGTACCGTTGGTCCATGGACAGTCTCTGTGAGACAATGTCTCCCTTCCTGATGGAGGAAGGTCATTGGTTGATTAAATAAAGAAGCTGCTTGACCTGATAGGTTAGAACGTAGATGGGAGGAGTGAACGGAGCAGAATGCTGGGCGGAAGAGGAAGTGAGGGCAGACTCGACAGCTCTCCTCTCAGGGGCAGACGCCTCAGAGAGACACGATGCTCCACTCTT
>NC_022031.1:58923169-58963272 GCF_000317375.1 Microtus ochrogaster | reverse complement strand
AGCAGCCCGCCGCTCCTATTACTACACCTTCCTAAGTTCCATGTGAAGTGACACCTTCAGATACTGGGTGAGGATGTGCCGTTGGTTCATGGACAATCTCTGTGAGACAATGTCTCCCTTCCTAAGTTCTCCTGCAGCTCAGAGCCTAGTTGCATTTTAAAACCGTACTTTGCCCAAAACAAAACAAAACAGAGGCATAAGAACCCCTGCTTAACAGATACTTTGTTACTTACTCTAAGGACAGAAACGCTCGCGTCAATTTAGGACAATTAGGACAAACACCTCCAGGAGTCCTAAGGGGCTCCAGAAGAAGAGCTATACAGGAGACCCTAGAGAGAATCAGCCATGGAAAAGACCCACCAGCCATGTTTTGTGGGAAAAACCTCGGCAATGCTCGATGCATAAATTTATTCTGAGTGAGCATGAAAGACACAGCGGCGCCGGGGTGGCCATTTCATCACAGCGCTGAGCAACTAGGATACAGGCCCCACCAGCACCAGGAGTCCTCTGGGGAGTATTTTTTCTCCCCTTTCCCATTAGAGATAGTTATTGTCTGTTTTCTTCCTATAGGCTATGAATGAACAAGTGTGTGCACGCACCCAGGTGTGTCCTTCATGCACGCCAGTAACTTCACTAAGTCCCAGCTCACCAACTGGGTGATACCATAGAGGCTTACAAACGCATAACGCTTGCGTAATAAACATGCAGCCATCACACACGACACTCTTCAGAAAACAAAACCAAAGCCACTACCTTCAAAAGCAGTTCACAGACCTCGCTGCAGAGCAAGTGGCCTCGGGCTCTGTGCTCTGAGGCTATCGCAGGCAGACACCACTTTCTACACTAACAAGGGTATGCAAGGAGGTCAACAGGTGTACGCTGTCCCATGAGACGGGAAAGGTGAGGAACTTTAGGTCAGCTGACCTTGACTCTCACAAATCAGACGGATGAGGCTTTGTCCTCCCTAACTGCACTGCTAGCCTATTATAAACATCCACAAGAACCCAAGCTACCTGCCAGCACAGCATAAACTGCCCAGATCCCAGCCACAGAGCCCCTAGCTCGTCTGCTTGCTTGTCTGTCTGTCCTTCCATCTTTTTTATATTGCCTGTAATCAGTATCTCTATTGTTTTCACTTTTGAGGCAGGCTCTCATGAACAAGACCCTCACCCCTTTGCCCTCCCCATGCCTCAAGTTTGCTCCAAAGCTGACAAGAACCCTGAACCTCGGATCCTGCTGCCTGTACTTCCTCAGTGCTGGGATTATAAGCATGTGATACCACACCTGGCTTTATGCTGTGCGCTGGGATGGAACAGTAAGAGGAGACACATCCTCAGCCACACAGACATTTCTAGTCAGGGCTCAGTTCCAACACCAGCCATGGCTTCCCTCCGCCTACAGTCTTGGGTGAAAGTAACATGTGACCCCATCTGATGGCATCATAGCGGGGTCCAGTGTGTCTGGCACAGTCCTGGGTCTCACACATTGCTGTACTTTGGATGAGATCCCGTCTGTTCTTTGTCTGCATTAGGACTTCAGCCTTAGCACCCCTTTCTTTTCCTAGTCCCGCCTGGCAAAAGCCTTGCCTCGTGCATCATCTTTCTCTGAGATTTCCATCTCAGTTCTTCTACATCCTGACAGGTCCATCTAAGTCCATACTGGCTGTGCTCGTACAGGCATGGGACACGCATCTCCTTAACCATTTTTGGGAGCATTTATGAGTATTTAACCCATGGAAGCCCCATGTCACTATGGAATAGAAAATGAAGTCTCCATAGGTAACGGGGACAACATAACGGACACGACTTTGAGATTCCTTCCCGTTTTTCAGGAGACACATACTGGAAGTCTCCAGACTCCAAGGGATCGAAGGCCACTTTTCTACCCGATGCCTGAGGTGGCTGGCAGCGCTGCCCACACGGGGATGCTCTTTAGTACTTGGGAACCAAACACCCACCTCCCTTCTAAAGACCTCACAGGGTTCCCTTGTCTTTAGCAGCCCGCCCCTCCTAACATCATCCATCCCTGGCAAACGCCTGCTTTCAGATGAAGGGGATCAGTAGGAGGCAAGATGGCAAGGCGTTTCCGGGTTCACGGGAGCACCGGCCACTAACCTCAGCAACGACAAAGGAGGGCCCCCGGGGCCACCCCCATGAGCAGATAGGACGGTGACTCGCGCACACCATGAGCGCTTCAGCGTAAGGGCAGAGGGGAGCTTCTGAAGCTTGTACCAACCTCCCATCTAACAAGCTCCAGGAGGGCGGGCGGGCGGGCAGGCGGGCAGGCTTACCATTGATTAGATAGGGGTGATTGCAGCACTTTCTCAGTTCCATCATAGTGTTTAAAAGGTTAGGTACGTTAGCTTGTCCACCACCTTTGGAAAGAAATGTAAAATTCTTCTCAAGGATGGCTCGGTAATATTTCTTCTGAATGTTTGTTAGCTCAACTTCAATAATAGTTTCTTCTTTGGGGGCCAAGTTCTTTTCTACATCCTCCTTGAGGCGTCTCAACATCATTGGCTTTAGAATAGCCTGCAGTTTTTGCACCTAAAAAAGGACCTCAGGTCAATACTGGCATCTCCATTTGTTCGGGTGTTAACACATTCTGGCATATTAAAATAGGGAAGGCTGTCTTATTGATTTAACATCCACTTTCAGTTTCCAAAGCCTAGGAGGAATGTGAGGCGCTAACCTCTGCGCTGTCCTAAGAGAAACAGAAAAGGCTGGGGGGTGGCTTACGTCAAAGAGAAAACTTCACCTATCCAGAATTCCTGACTAGCTTTGAAGGGCTTGAAAACCTCAGAGCTGGTGTTGGGGGAAGGGTGTTTAGTTTTCGCTTTTGTCTAAGCCCTGGAGATGAACAGGAAGAGGACAGGAGCAACATCAGAGGTTTCTGTGTTTCTCTGCCGTTGTGGAAAGAGACACAGATGAGAGTAAGGGAGCTGGGAGATATTACTCTGCATCGGTGGCCACACCAAGGAGGGACGTCACCCTCCGGCTCTCTTTTCAGCAACTGGCACAGCACTGCGACCTTAGAGGAGAAACCAAACAGAGCACCCTCTGAACAGAATCAGAAAGTTTGAGCCTCTAAGCTGGAAAGGGGGCAAATAAGCCCAAGAGTTCAAGCTTATAAATGCATTTATTTCAAAATTAGTGAGGTGCAGGTCTTTGCTGGCTCACTGACAGGAGGCTCCCCATGAACCAACACATGCACACCTTATGCAGTGCCTACGGCAACCAAGTACTTCTCACACACAAGCCCTCTAGCTTCTCCCAGAAATCCAGCTGGCCAGTTGTATCTCCAAGGAAAATAAATAGGTTTGAAGCAGTACAGTTCAGAAATGAGAGTGAGGACCCAAAGCTCCAGTGGACAAGTGATCCTATAAAACCCCTGCGACTTCTGACCAGTACACCCTGCAGAGGCGCTAACCCAGGGGCACAAAACTCTGTGAAGGCTGGGTCTGTAAAAGAACCTGCCTATAAAAACACAACGGGTTTTCGTGGGAGCTAGGGGACAAACAAGAGCACCTTTGTAACGATGATCTGAAGTCCTAGAGAAGGGGACACAAAGCTGTTCGCCGGGGTGGCAAATACTGTGGCCTAACCCTTCTATCTTAGAGTCACAAAAGCCAACGCTTTGCCATTGCACGAGCTCATCTTCGGTGTCGTGACCAAAGGCAAAGTGGAGGGGTAAGTACCTGTTCTTCTGTTTTCAGATCACCAAATTCCTGCATGAAGGTTGTTTCCGAAGGGAAGCGACTTGGCTCCAAGAAATGGAGCAGGCTGAAGAGCTCTTCCACGGTGTTCTGCAGCGGGGTCCCCGTCAGCAGCACTTTGTGTTCCTAGAAGAATGTGAGAGGAACAGCTTGCCCAACTGGGGCAGAACAATTTCTTAAAGCCAACACTTTTCTCTCTGCACCTATACGCCCCATCTTCTGCTCCCAGTGGCAATCAGCATCCGCTGCACACACGTACACAAGGTGTAGAGCTCAGAACAGAGAAAGAGAGATGCAGGCACGCGCAGCTCCTGCTCCAGGTAAACGCCACACAGCGCAAACTCTGCGGACTCTTCCCACGTGCCCGGACACTCTCCTTCTTCTGAGTTTCCTAGGTTGATAGTTAAGGATGACTGTTTTCTAAGTCCCTCAGTCTCACTGGCTTGCTTTCTCCACTGTAGTTCAATTTTCCGTAAAGTCACAGAGCGAGGAGAGATCACTGTGGTGGAGGAATGGTACTGACTGTCGCGGAGTTCTCCCATACCTTTTCTTACCATCCTAAGCTCTGTTAAAGACTTTTAAGTACACTTATGTCAAAGCAAACTTATTTGGGAAAAGGGAACCCCATCTTGGGGTACTGGGCATCATCACCTCCAACCTCAATGGAGAGGTAGAGATGCTTCTGCCTTGAAAACACGATCACTCGCTTTAGCATGGATGGAGGATGTGTGTTTAATTTCATTTTAGGAACACTTTGTGTGTGTGTGGAGCCTCCTGCCAATGAATGAGGAGACAACAGATTCAATGAAGACCTACAACAACCTCATGGCAGCCCTCCTGTTGAAGGCATTCCTTCCAGAGTTCCTATGGACGACCATGGTGACTATCGATACCCAGCCACATCTCCATTGCCTTTGCCATGGAGTAGAAGATACCCAGAAATCCTCTTTGACTTGGAGATCATCTTCAACAAGTGCATGCCCTAAGGGGTACGCGCAGGGCTCCTTCTCGCTATTTGACAATGGTAAGCATATAGGCTGACATGACTTTGAAGGTGGGATTTAAGCACAAGCAATCAGCTATTCTGAATTACATACCTAAAATGACATTTTTGAATTTGAACAACAATAACATATTCTACTTTAAAAAGCATCTCTTCTGAGATAAGTCTTTGGAATTTCCAGAGCATTAGCCAGAATGTGTTACAGGCACAGTGGCCATGGCAGTCAGAACCTAGGACTGGTCTCCCACAGCAAGGGACAGCCTCAGCCTCCCCTGGCTAACTCAGTGAGAAAAATATTATTATTTTCCTACGTGATATCATGCATAAAAGAAAAATAAATATTTGGATGTGTAACAGAAAAGTTATTTCTATTCCAGATTCTAATCCATTAATAAAATGCTAGTTTCCAAAACATCTCAAAGCAAGTGAATTTTTTGATGCTGACAAGGTAAATTAATTTTTCTCAGTAACAAAGGGGTGTTTTACAATGAGACTCTACTATTTTGAGACATGGGAACTAACAATAAAATACAACTTAAGACAAACTCAGTCACATGACTTTAAGCCTTCTGAAAGGGACCATGAGACTATCTCTTAGTGAATTGCCATGAAGGCACATTCCTGCTCAGAAGATAAGTTAGACAGGTCATGAACATGTATGTTTACCTACAAGAAAGAATTACTGCGCCACACTGCCCAAGCGTCACCTGGAGAAACCAAAGACAGCTAGGAGCTGTTCCTTCTATAAAATACCACGTCAAGACTTTTCTCTGTTTCTAAATGTTCATGCAGCTTTGTGGAATGGCTACCAAAATTGGTGAAGTGCTTTACAAAAGACGTAGGACAATGTTAATAAGTTCTTTACTTGACAGGAAAATGGGTAATGCTACCCTATGTAGAAAAAAAATTGGTCAAACTTCTTCCTTTAAGCAAAATTAGTTTCACCTGTTTGTGATTAAAGAAGGGCTTGTTAGTCCCTTGCAAAGCTCTGACAGAAGGCTCTGAGGTTCTTTTCAGCAGTTGAGGTCTTCAATAAGTGTGGACAGCCCCAAACACGCAGAAAGTCCCCTCCACTCTCAATATCGAGAGACCTACAGAAGTTCTTTAGTTTCTTGAAATTCATCAAATCTGCCAACACAATTTAAAAAAAAAAAAAAGAACAACTTTCTTTCCTTTACAGCTGTACATTAGAAATGAGGGGTAGGGCTAGTGAGATGGCTTATCTGGTAAAGGCACTTGCTGCCAAACTGACAACCTGAGTTCCTGTGCCAGAAGCCCCGTGGTGCAGAGAACCAATGAAGCTCGCCTCACACTTCCATGGTGCACCACGGTGTGTGTGTGTGTGTGTGTGTGTGTGTGTGTGTGTGTGTGTGTGTACACTCAACACACAAGTGAACAAATGTATGGGAGGGGTAGACAGAGGGACATGCATGGTCAGGCTGTGCTGCCAACTCTAGATTAAGAAGGAACCAAAGAGCAACTCAAGCAGCAACTTCTGGCACAGGATTGCACACACAAGCAACAGGCACAACCAGGAACCAGATGCTGCTATTCTGACAATATTCCTGTGACAATTATTCCTAGAGGAAAGAAAAATCTTAGCACACCAAAGGAGGAACACGTGGCTATTTCTTTGGAGACTGGAAGATCACAAGGTTAAAAAAAACTCAGAATCAATGTAAGATCTTCAATATCTCAAGCCTTTCAGCATCTATACAAACTGAAGGGATGGCTCAGCCAACCAACTCACTGTGTACATACAAAACTGGCCCCAGTGGGGCAAAACCACATACGTGGGAACACAGCTGGACTGTCAGTCGCCACAGTGGCAACGTTTGGCTCAAAAGGTAATGGCATGGCAGATACTTGGTGAAGATATGACTCTACTCTGTTTTGATACCAGCAAAGCGGTAAGGAGGAGCAGGGGACAGCAGCTTGGCTGCTTAGTAGCTAAGTAGCTTAGCTTAGGAAACCGACAGGCTCAGCATACACCCTTCACAGGCAACACAAGACTCAAGCTACGGTGCAGAGACCGCGCCATCGATAGTCACTAACCAAGTCCATCATCTTCAGTCCTTCCAGCAGCTTGCAGTTCCTGTTCTTCAGCCTGTGGGCTTCGTCGATGACCACACAGCGCCAGGGGATACTGCGCAGCTCAGGACAGTCCGTCAGGATCATCTCGAAAGTAGTGATGATGGCATGAAACTTATAGGACCCCTTTATCACTCGACCCTACAGGAACAAGTCGGAATGATCACACGGGAGAGACTACGTTGGTACAGTGGACGATGAGGATAACTAGGCTGCTAAGATCTACGTACTGAACCCCTGGAGACCTCTTATTTTACATCTTGCCATAGAAATCACATGGAATGAAGTGCCGTTAAGAGCATGCGGTCTCGTCACAGCCCACAGAACCCAAGAGGTGTAAGGCCAAGGGAACTGAGTGCCAAGGGAAATTGAATTTGTTTAGAAGTTTCTCGAGCTTCTTTCTGAACTTGTTTTTATCAATATTTCTTGTAAAATGCCAAAACAGTTGAAATTTAAAAAACTCAAAAATCCCAAGAAGATGGCCCTTGGAATTTTTTAAATCTAAAGACAAATATGGGTTTCAATATTTTTCTCCTTTAACTGTAGGCTACACTTTTTTATGTAAAGAGTGCATGTGTATAAAAACCACCTTATTTCTAACTACAGGACATCCTCTATTGCTTAAAGCCTACACATGTTCTAGCATGCACCATGCCCTATCATGGCATGCATAATGCTTCATTGCCAGTATTAGGCAATTACAAGCAGGTAACTACGACAAGACAAAATTAAAGCAATTCTCACGTGAGCCAAAGCATTAAAGTCTTCGTCTTTGATGTACTTGAATTTTTAAAATACTTATTTTTTTACTTCTGGTCACAGTTCAAAATGTTCTCTCTGATCACATTTTGCTATCAGCTTCTGTTTGGTATTGTCTTGGGCATATAAAATAAAATAAACTAAGCAAACTAATATATTATGGAGTTTTGTGGCCACCAAATATTAAAGTTATTCTTTCTAACTAAATAATCAGAATGACAAACTCTAGAAATAGAAAAAGCACGTATAAAATATAAAAATATTCGTGGACTTAAATGACAGAAACGTGTAATGGACAAGCAATCTCAAGCAAGTCTCTCAAGTAAGCAAATCGAGGCATCACCATGCCCCAGAGATTTGGGTCTTCAGCATGCACAGGGGTCACACCCCAACAAGTCTTACCTGGGGATCTTTGAAGTACATTTCATACAACTGAATGGTCCGACGACTAGCTTGGCTCCCATGATACACAACCACGTTTAGCTCCGTCCAGGTTCGGAATTCCCTTTCCCAGTTGGGGATCGTGGACAATGGGGCGATTACTAAAAAAGGGCCATGGATTCCTTTCAAATATATCTCATAGAGAAATGTAATGGACTGGATAGTCTTTCCCAAACCCATTTCATCTGCTAAAATGCAGTTTCGCCTTTAAGGGGGAAAAAAAAAAGACAGAAAAGCTTAGTGAGTATTAGCTATTCTGTAACTATTTTCGTATTTCAACAAAATACAGGTCAAAGGGAATCGCTACGAAACAAATATTATTTCTACATAGCTCTGTCAATTTCTCTATTAATTTTGTCAGTGGATAAATTAAGTGCATCCCAACAGTTGGATTTTAAAAATGTATTACAGCATTAACTATTACTTAAAGTTTGCTAAAATTAATATTTCTAATACTGCAAGGGATAAGAGCTACAGCATTTGTTAAAAGGGAAGAGGAACGTGTTTTACGCACATGTTGTACCAATTGAAAAGCAGCCAGTTCACTCCCTCCAACTGGTACTCCCTGAGTTTGTTATTGTTTCTGTACTCCCTGGACCTCTCCGACTTCTTCCACTCATCAGCAGGAGGTCGCTCCTGTTCCAAAGACAGGAAATCCCATTAGTGGTTTCTCCAAGACCGCACACGGACGCTCCTTCCAAACCGAACCCTTCACCACGGGCCGGTCCTCACCACACGCTCTGTTTCCGGCTCCCTGGACATGAGCTGCTCGAACTCTTCGATCTTCGCTTGATCGATGTCCTGCCTCAGCTCCCATGTGCTGTCTTCGTAAGGGAGCGAGCACCACTTCACCAGATAGTGGGTCACAGGCTGGGACGGGTTCAAAGGGATTGGGTAAAGTCACTTGACCAAATATCATAGAGTAAGGAGAAACATGTGCTCTGCCTGTTTATCAGTGCAACCCCCGGCAGGCATCAGTAGGACTGAACTGCCCGCACCTGAAAACTATAACCATTGAAAGCTGTCTCCAGTGTACACTGAAAACCGTGTTACTGGATGTTAACCAAAAAAAAAAAAAGTTTGTATCTGAATCATTGGTTTATGAACAAAACATCAAGGAGTAGCTAATGAACAGCAAGAAGGCAAATCAAAGGCTCATTTTTATCTGTCAATCATTCATCAAGTATACTTGAACTTACACAGTAAACCATCTTAGCGCCTTTTTAAATATAATTGAATAGTTGCCTGAAGAGTGAAAAACAGACAAATGTATGAGACAAATCTACCTTTTCCTTCGGGGGAAAAATGACTGTTTGCATTCAGCTACATTCAGATAATGAACTTGTGTTCTGAAAGAATGAAGGGCAAAATGTTTTAGGTGACCTGTGCTAGCAGGAATTCTTTGTCCCCTTTAGAAACACACCAGTCTGCTGATCTGACATGTCAAAAATATTTCCTGACAACGCAGATCTGCTCTGGGACAGTAAGGCAACCAAGGTAAAAACCAAGATGGCATCATGGTCTCTGAAACACTGCAAGTTTCATTACACAGAGTTTGGAGGACGGAGCGTTCTGTGGAGGCTCTCCAGAACTCAGCACTAACATCGGAAGCTCAGTTCCGTGGAGGGGCCAGGAGCACCTGAACTCACGGCAGGGAGGCACACCGTGACTGACGGAGACACAGTTACTTTTCCTCATCTTCACTTCTCTATTAGGTTATAAACCTCTACTCAGAGGTTTATAAACACAAGAGAACCGGGTCTGGGGTCCACTATCCTCAGAACACCCCATTAAACGAAGTTCATCAGCTTTACTAAGTACATCCAATGCCAACTACCATTAAACTCCGTTCTGTTACAGGTGTGCTGTCAATTTCACAAGGAAATGTTGTGTTGCATGATACACATATGCAAAATGTGTTGAGGTCTTTATTGATCAGCATAGAATTGTGAAACTTTTAACACAGCTCAGACTGAAAATATTAAGAGTGAAATTCTTCATTCTAAACCCAAAATATTTAGCGCTATTAAGTCACAAACCTAACAACAAATCAGGTAAACACAGACCAAGCATGTGGCGATGGGATGATCTAACCAGGCCCAGGCCTTGATTCTGTCTCTTCTGTCAACACCGTGTGAACTACCTGAACCACCCTGTGTGACAAAGAGGATGTGTTACCTCGCCCCGGTCATCTGTGCTACGTGCAAAGTCCATTATCCGGTCAACTTCCACATAGTCTGGATTGAAAAGATCATCCTCAATCTGTTCCAAAGAAAAAAAAAGAGGTTAAAATGCTCCTTCATTTCTTCAGAGAAACACTATTTCACTTTTCACTAGGCAATAATAGTTTGGGTCGCAGCAACACAAACTTTGTATTTGACATAATCTATTATATTAACTGAAATGCTACAATTTAACAAAATCACTCCCCGTGAGGAAATCAAACTTCTCAGACTTTGTGAGCTGGGTATTTTAATTACTGTGCGAAACCCTTTACTATGAGGGAATGTTTAAGAATATTTCAAATGAAGTGTGAAATTACAATTCACTAATGAGCAATCCAAAAGGCTTATGGCGTGCAATACATTTAGCATTCTTGAAAGTACAGTCGACAGCGAAGAATCAGAGCCACACACAGGACGTGGGCGTGCATCTCAGAAGCCCTGCTTCTTCTGATGCTGTGAGCCGCCATGTATGGGAGGGATGTGCATGGGCTATGAACCTGAAACCCGCTCAGTTTCCCATCCAGAAACCTCTGCAGCCAATAGCAGGCCTTCCCTTAGAATAACAGTCTTCTGACTGATCTTAAACATTCCAGGGATTTATTTGTACTGAACACTGAGTGTTTGGGTGAACGAATTCAAAGAAATGAAGCCTAAGTAGAAATACTTAACTTATAATCTAATAATATTTACAAAAGCAAAGTAACATGGCTTGCTTAGAAGAATACAAGAGTATGGTATGGTATGGTATGGTATGGTATGGTATGGTATGGTATGGTATGGTATGGTATGGTATGGTATAGTATGGTATAGTATGGTATAGTATGGTATAGTATGGTATAGTATAGTCTTGTATAGTCTTGTATAGTCTTGTATAGTATAGTATAGTATAGTATAGTATAGTATAGTATAGTATAGTATAGTACAGTACAGTTCAGTCATATGAAAGAAGGGCCGGTGGCTCCCACAAAGTTACAGGCCATGTCACACTTTAAAGAAGCCCACACCTGTTAAATTTCTGGTCTGAGTCAGAAACAAAAGCCACATCGTTATATGTTGCTGCAGATTAGCCTGGTAACAGTTTTTAATCTAACAAGCAAAGGGCAATTTAGGAGTCAGATAGGTCTTATTCTCAATGCCATGAAAAGTAAGCTGTCAGTCACATACTATGTTCAAGGAAGACACACACCCTGGGCTATTTGTACCCACTCAAAATGTCCAACTTGGGTGCTTTGATTATGAATTATGAAACAAATAGCACAGAGGCAAAACCATACTTCTGGTGCTGTGTGGGCTTTCTAACAGAGGTGAGCGGTGAGGAGAGAGTGCACTACAGTGGCCACTCCACCTAAAGGGTTAATACACGGATGCATTTAGCTCTGCCAAAGCTCAGTTTTCAGTCCCCTACATCCCTTCCCACTGGGGGAGCACTGTGGCGTCATGTGTATGGTGGACTTCCTGGCCTGAATAGATTGTACATGCAGCAGAGTCAGGAAACTCAAGTGTCAGCATAGAACACAAGTGCAGCTATAGCCAGAGATCCTACAGGAACAGAGTCAAGGGACGTGCAAACCCATGATCAACGATGGTCTGCGTGTGTGTAGAAGGGAGGAATGTGTGAAGCCATGATCACCGATGGTCTGCGTGTGTGTAGATGAAGGATGGACAGAATCGTATCCTTTCCTGCTAACTCTCATTCAGGATAGAACTGAAATTTCTAGTTGCCATTTCACCAGGAAGACAACGCGTCTCATCCTGGGTTCCTGGGTGTGAGCGACTTACACAGACAAATTCAGACAAATGGGGTGGACATTAGGGCCAGGAACAACTCCCTGAAGGGTATATAACTACAGGAACCAGAATCCAAATGAATAATAAAACAGACCATGACTTAAAGATGGGAAAGAGATCCCACTGTGTCTTCCCCTTTGCCTTCCTATGGAGCCTCAGATAAGATCAACAGGACATATGGTCCCTCCTCTCTAGGGATGCTGCTCACCCAGCGCCTGGAAATTTTAACTTTGCTTTCATTAAAAAAGGACACAAGAAATAGAAACCCACAGCTCTGTGTTTGACAGACCACTCTTTCAAAGAAAGAACCGTCCTAATAATCTCCAAGGGGAGAGAATGGAGTCACACCCAGTACCCGAGCCTCTTGGTGTTGCTACTGAGGCAGCAGAGCAGGAGGGTGAGGCCAGAGGGCAGAGCAAGGCACCTCAGACTCCCTGCCTGCCTGCAGGTGTCCTGGAGACAGGTTCCAGGAACGCGTACTCAGTCCCTGGGGCTCCTGTGAGGATCCTGGCATCCCAATACTGGGGCTCTTCTTTCTGACCTCCCTCATCCCCACAAAGGAGTAAACATGAAGGCAGCTGTCCAGCAGCCAGCATTTTACAATCTTCATGTTCTTAGCAGTTTATAGCCAGTTAAGTCTTAGTGATTTACATTTTGCTTTTGGCCCCTGTCAGTGCGGGGTATGGGGGTGGGGGATTGAGCCCAGAGTCTCACACAGGCAAGCAAGTGTTCTACTACTGCACGCCTGGCCCTGGTTTACTCTTTCAGGAGAGCAGCTAAGGAATCATCAAGTCATCGTTTTCAAAGTTAGAGAGTTGTTGTTTTTCCAAATCTTCTTGTCTTATAAGTGAAGGAAACTTAGTGGTCTCAAGTCCAGGATGCTCCATCCTTTAAAACCTCACTGACCGTGACAGGAGCCGGTCCTCTCCTCGTGCAGATCAGCGATCTCTGTCTATTTGTAACTGAGAGCCAGGGAAGGAGACACTGCCTCCCCTCCATGCAATGGCACACAGCATCTGCTCAGTGCCCTCTGCGAGAGGTGCAGGCTTCAACGGTAGCCATCTGCCACACTTCCCCAGACACCCTCCAGCCCTACTAAGTTCTGACCTACTCTCAACAGACTGCTGCCTGCTCACTTTGTTCACTTCCCAGCTTGTGCTCACTGTACAATATTAGCCACACCATCACAGCTATTCCCACATCTCCTGAGAACCAGAATTTTCTAGATGAAGCCAAAGGGAAGAATGAGAAATTTCCCGTTTACAAATTTTAGCAATACCAGTTACCAATACGCAGGTAACAGCACCAAATGAGGAACGCCAGTCTTTGTTTATAGCTTACTGACCGAACATTCGAACTTTCGAGTATTTTAATAAAGAAAACATTTCAAAGATTGATCATGTCGTACATACCTCTGAAAGGAATTTGTTCTGGCCCTGTTTTGACTTAAATCGTTTTATCTTTTGCTGAATTCTCTTATCTTTCTCCAGATCTTCCACAGACGCCCACTGACAATGAAGATAAGAGCTGAAAGAATCAAACAGCATCCTTGAAACATAAGCAGTGCGTTTGTCTTATTTTCTTAAAAATCATCAAAAAAGATCGTTCACAAAACCCCCACTTAATTAATTATTACTGATAGCACCAAGCAACATTCTATATAGCCACCAATGTTGGAAAACAAGAGAAAATTGACAATGCAATTGTACTTAAAAGCTGCTATCTGTCAAACCTTGTGCTTTACCCACTACTTATAAATTTTTTTAATTAAAGTCAATCAATAAAACAAACAAACAGAAAAGAGCCTGAGAGCAAGGTGATGCCCTAAGTTAACAGATTATACACCAGTATCAAATAATTAGCACTACTCGGTGGTCTTAATTACAAAAATGTTTTGAGTCTTTTATCTTTGAGAAATCAAAGGTTCTTATCAAGTCAGAAGAACTCAAATTTAAAGCCGCAGTTGCTTTGGGGATCAATAAGGGGACCAGTATGTCCCTCGTTCACCCAAGGCCTAAACACAGGCCCTGATGATTGGCTGTCAGGAGCCAGAGTGCAGCTTGACTCGGGCTCGTGCCCCTCTGACAGATAGAGCTCCTCCTCATCCCTGTGTTACTAGTGTGTGTTCTTCTAGAAGCTCAAAACCATGTCCCTCAGGATTGATTTTTCATTCAAACACACTCACCGGCAAATGGCTACCTCTTACCAATCAGCGCCCATTTTCCAGACTCTCTTGCATGAGCACAGCTCTGTCTTTTCTTAACCTGAACATATTCTAGACACTCCCTCTCCTTCCATAGAATCAAAGGACAATCGATACATTGTTTTATTTGATATTTTCATATCATTTTGTACCTTCCTATCAGTGTCCCTAACAGCTACTATCATCTTGTTTTTCTTCCCATCTATGACATTAAAAAGCTGGTGCTAAGCATGGAGGCCCATGCCTAAAATCCATGGCCCCTGGGAGGCAGAGGGGAGAGGAGAGCGTGTTCAAGGGCAGCGGAGGGACTTAGGGAAACCCTGTCTTTAAAACACTAGGGGCCAGGGATGTATGTGCAAGATCCTGGGGTCCATCCCCAGAATCATTAAGGGAGGAAGAAGGGAAGATACTTGGATCTGCAACTCTTCTAGCATCCAGATACTGCTACACAGAAATGAAACGGCAATTGCAGAATCTTCAAAATATTTTATATTGATACTATGTCCTATCATGTCTTTTCAGATTAAATACTAAAGTTGGGTGAAAGAGGAAAATAGTTTAAACAGAAGTGTCTTACATAGATGCAAATTCATCTAAGGCCCATTCTCTCTCTCTCTCTCTCTCTCTCTCTCTCTCTCTCTCTCTCTCTCTCTCTCTCACACACACACACACACACACACACACTCTCTCTCTCTCTCACACACACACACACACACACACACACACACACAGAGAGAGAAAGAGAAAATAGACCAACTGTGCAAACATCAAAATGTTAATAATTACCATGAGTAGTAAACCAACAAATACTGTGTTTTATGCTTTCAACTTGTTCAATTTTCTAGGAAATACTAAGCAAAACAACTGTAATCAAAAAACCAGCAAACAGCCTACTGTCTTTTAGCTAACTGACAGAAAAAGACACACGGCAGTTACAATTCTTGCCTTGAGAAAGGAACAAACATGTACGGAACCACCAGGTCGGCCCCAAGCTGGACACAAGCACTTGGACAGGTGGATCTGGCCCTGGGCTGCCACCTGCAATCTGAAATTCTCAGTCAGGGACTCCACCTTCTAAACCTTGACACTGAAAACCCACTATGGAGGACTAATCAGGAAAAGAAGAAGAAAAGAAACCAAGTCAAAGGCTGGCTACTGTCTCTTAGTGAATCAAGGCACCCACGCAGAATGCTTTCTGACAGACGTTAGCACGGAAAACATGAGACAATGTTCATGGGGTCAACTGCATGAAGACTAATAAATAATCTGAAAGAAGGCTTGCAAGAATATGGCTTATGGACACTGAAAAAATCATTTCAAGACATAATCTTGCCGCGCGGTGGTGGCGCACGCCTTTAATCCCAGCACTCGGGAGGCAGAGGCAGGCGGATCTCTGTGAGTTCGAGACCAGCCTGGTCTACAAGAGCTAGTTCCAGGACAGGCTCCAAAGCCACAGAGAAACCCTGTCTCGAAAAAACCAAAAAAAAAAAAAAAAAAAAAAAAAAAAGACATAATCTTTCTTTACAAAATGAGTTAAATAATACTTATAGCTAACATTGACAAAGATGGTACAAAGGGAAAATCAATATCTCTATTTCTATGTGTTAGTGGAGGGTTCTGGGGAAAACACTAGCAAACATTCCCATGCTACTTTAAGAAAACAGCAAGCAGATGAACCAAAAAGAGGGCTCAGCCATCAAGAGACTCTTGCCACCAAATCTGATGACCTGAGTTCAATCCTCGGAACCCACAGGGTTGAAGGAAAGAACTAACTCCTTCCTGCAAGCTGTCACCAGACAGACTGATACACAAAAGTGACAGTTCCCCACACCCCCAGGTGGGGAAAAGAGGAAGAAAAAAAAAGAAGTAAGATTTCCTCTAGTAATATAAGGTTTGTTTAGTATTAGGAAATGTATTTTAAAATAAACAATATTAATATACACATAAGAAAAAAAAGTCACACAATTATCCCAACTGGTGACGAACATTGCAAATTCAACACTTACACTGGCTGTCTTAAAATCCAGGAAACTAGGAATTGATTGGTAGTTCATTAACGTAAGTAAATATGTAGGCTTTAATCATAAAGTCAGGTCTTATCAGACGAGAAGTAACAAAGACTTTTCCAAAAAGATCAGGAACAAGGATGGCAGGGATAGCCACGATTATGCAGTAGTGTATCTATCAGAAGTACACGCCAATGCCATTAAATAAGCTATCTCTATTTGCAGACTATGTGATTATGCACAAGCGTGTGCATGCACACACACGCACACGCGCGCGCGCACACACACACACACACACACACACACACACACACACGCACGCACGCACACAGCAACCCTCTAATGAATCAGTTAGAAAACTACTTCAAAGAATAAAGCAAATCAATAACGCAGAAGAAAACAAAATTTGCACGTGGAAGTTAATAAGCAGATGTCATTCACAAAAACAGCCAATGAGGAAGCATTATGATTCCAGAAAACTTCTTCCATAACAGCAACAAAGACAAAGGGTTTGGCAGTAAATTAACACAAAATATACAAATGTGTCCTAAGGGACCCAAACATTATACTGATTCGACTGAAAGGACTCTGGGGCTTCTATACTGTGCGAAGTCAACAGCCCACGTCACAAATTTACATATTGTAATATCAACGTTAATATGCGATCTCAGAGATGAACAAGAAGGAAAAGGTTATAATTTAATTAAATGATGTGCTTGTCTGTCAAGTTAAGAAGGGGGTCTATTGTGTGGGGTTGGGGTTTTTTGTTGTTGCTGTTTGTCAACTTCACACAAGTTATCTGGGAAGAAGAACCTCATTTGAGAAAAGGCCTCCATCAGACTGCCTGTTAGCAAGACTGTAGCGATTCTTTTCATCAGTGACTGATGTGGCAGGGCCCAGCCTACTGCAGGTTGGGGGTTCCCGATGGAATAAAAGCAGGCTGAGAAAACCATGAGGAGCAAGCCCTTAAATATCCCCTCTGTGGCTTCTGTTGTGCTCCCTGCTCGATTTGAGTTTCTGTGCTGATGTCCCTCATGTTTTTATCACAGCGAGAGAAACCTTAACTAAGATATTAAGTCTTAGAAGTCTGGACTCATAAAAACCACATAAACGCCAGGTGGGAATTGGGGCTGCTTATAATTTCAGAGCTCAAAAAGTAAAGCCTTGTCTGATACGAGTAACCAGAAAAGCTGATGGGTGAGTTCTGGGTTCAGCTGAGACCCTGACTCGGTGAACATGGTTAGCCAAGATTGAAGAAGACTCCCAGTGCTTCCCCACCTATGTATAGTAGACACGTATACTCATACATGTGCTTACATGCAAACACACGTATACACATACAGCAGAGAAAACAGAAGAGAGTATAGATAGACACAAAATACAAATAAACATGCTAGCGCACAATAGTTACCTCTCAAATTACCATGGAAAAGACAAACTTAACTACAGAGCTAGAATCATCCAGCTCATGAACTATCTAACGTTTCGATTAACGACAGATCATGTAAGGCAGATCGTGGTCCCATAGTTTTGCAAAGGACCTAGAAAATTCCCACTGCCTGGTGGTGTCCACACTGCAATGACTCAGGACCGTAAGTCACCCAGGTGACAGTGGACACTTACTCCACTGCCGGCTGCAGCACACACAGCAGCAGCACACACAATTACATACAGTAGTAACACTGCTGTCAACAACCACAGTCCTGGATAAGCATTTAGTTTACAATCCTCGTGAGTCTTTAGAGTGAATGTCTACGCACAAGCCATGCTACAGCAGCAGCAGCCCTAGACAGCTCATCTCGACCCGGCCTTCTGATTCCTTCCAAAGCATCATACCAACTGGCTGGCATTGACCTTCTAAGTCTGACTAAGGACATGCTATGACATCCACACGACACCGCTGAAAAGAACGAACACCACACATTATGCCTTTGAGGAGAAGAGGCATGAGCACAGCAAAAGAAAGTGTGGGCTCATTCTACTTGCAAACAGGACGGAAAGACTTTCTAGTAAGGCTTGAAGCCAGATCCAATATAAGACAGATATGTCTAGCTATGGAACTTTTACATTCATTGGGGAAAGAGTCAGGTGGTACACACATGGAAGTCAGAGAAGACTGTCTGGTTTGATTTTTCCTTGTCAACCTTGTGAGATCTGAGGCTCGAACTCAAGTTGTCAGGTCTGTCCATGAGTCCTGAGCCATCTCACCAGCCCCAAGCTTTAAAATTTATATTGTAATTAATAAGCACAGGAAGCTAAGGCACAACCTGAAACTGGTAAATCCATGGTCTGTGAAGTAAAGAATGCAATGATGGGGACCTAGGAACGTAAGGAAATTCTGAGGAAAGTATTTAACCTCTACTCTATCCAACTAAGTACAAAACACGCAAACAAAGAAACAAAGAGGCTTCTGACTCAAACAATTCTCAGCCAGTCATCCTTAACTCATTTCCTGTATATTTTAAGGCTGGCAAAAAAAAAAAAATGCAAAGACAGACAGTAAGATCCAAGCTTTTAGGGTTGAAGAGGGGAATTGCTAACACAGAAAGAAAGGAGAAAGGGCAGAGGCTACTCCGTGGCACGGGGGGGGGGGGGGGTGCTGGAACTGTCAACCGAAGGAACTGTTTTGTTGTTAGGTAGGCAGGTGAGTGCACAGGCAAATACATATGTATGATAAACAGGTACATGTGCCTGCAGATCATGTGCATGTATGCGTTTGAGGCGTGTCCACAATCCTAGCAACGTCTCCAGACAGCGGCTTCCCGGCAGCCTATGTTCGGCTCCTGCACACTCTCTCATCCAATGAAAACCCCAGAACTTGTGAGGAGAAGGCTGACTGCACAAGTGCTACCTGCCGAGACAGGATGACCCGGGAACACGCTCTGCCATCGGTGCTCAGAGACAGGGAAGGGGAAAGAGGAGCCAACTGGAAGGGACTTCCACTAGCTCCACCTGGGGTGATGAGAGCAAAATAAACACTACTCCTTGGGCAAAGAACTCGAATCTCTCCGAATGAGCCCGCAGGTTCGCATGGCTGTACATTAGCCAGGGCAGAGGAGAAAGGCCATCCTTAAGTTAAAAACTCAAACACCCCACCTGGAAGGAACCATGGGTTGACTTAGCAAGCAACACCATATTTTTATTTATTTATTTTTTTAAAAATATTTATTTATTTATTATGTATACAGCTAGTCAGAAGAGGGCACAAGACCTCATTACAGATGGTTGTGGGCCACCATATGGTTGCTGAGAATTGAACTCAGGACCTTTGGAAGAGCAGGCAATGCTCTTAAGCACTGAGCCATCTCTCCAGTCCCAAGCAACACCATATTTAACAAACTCAAAGTATTTCAGATGTACAGTCGTCACACACACACAAAAAAAATGCTTCCTACTGCTTCTACAATTTTTCTATGAATCTGAGTTTGCATTAAAACGAACTAAGAAAAACGTCTATAGGAAGTTTAACTTCCCTGATGTCTCCAAAGCATCTCACAGAAAACTAGTTCTCAGGACTCCTCACGCTGTGGAAAGTGTCTGAAAGTTCTCTTCCCTCTTGGCAGCGGCACCTGGTACAGAGCCTGCGCTCTTCTCTTCCCACAGGGGAGTGGATGGCGACACTTGGGTCCCATTGCCACTTTGTCTCTGATGCCTGTCTGGTGGTGCAATTACATGTCAATCAACCTCGGCCCTCTGTTTGATACATCCAAGGGAATTCCCCCTCCAGCTTATTTAGGTTACCTCCCCTTCGCCTATTGTTCTTGCCTTAAGGATTACCCTGCAGGAAACCCGTCAGGTGAGCAGTCTGAGCCTATGGGAACTCACCGTGAGGACACATGATGACAACAGCTAACATTTACTGAACATTTTGTACTGCCAAATTTCATTTCTCTGGTTCCCATGATAAAACTGAGAGACACCTCCATCTTATTACTTAAGAAAACATTTTGCTTACAGCCTTTTCAGAAGAGTGACCTTGCGTTTTACACAATGCCAGCCAACAAGGGACAAAAGGAGGAAAATGTGGCACCCAATCCCCTCTTTAAAAACCCAGGACGGATTCCCACAGGCTTCCGGGTCTGTCTTCAGAAGGACAAAGCAGAGAGTACACATGACCTCAAAGTGACCAATGAGAATCTCTGTCCTCAGCTGCTTGTCTGGGTAGAAGGGGCTCAGATGATAGAAAGCATGCTGGCTGGCCACCATGAGCACACAGATACCACAGCATGGTCAGGGCGGCTGTGTTTTCCCATTCAGATAAGAAAAAAAAAAATAAGCCCACTAAACAAATATGGCAACTAACCCACATGAAGCCGTGGCTCAGTGCACTAAAGCCCGAGTGGTACCCTGAGAGTCTGTGGGTCTCTGAGGGACTATAGAATTCTCATCTAGTATCATGTCAGGTGTTTCTATCTACAAAGACCTTCTTGGTTGTATAAGGAAGTTCATCAACCTTTACACGGTAAATGTTTTCCAGAGAAACATCTACGAAGCCACCCAAAACAACACAGTTAGCAGGAAACAGCCTTCAGGGGCGCCACAGAAACCTTGTTGACGGTCCCATGCTCATGATTCTTAGGAAGCTCTGTAGTCTAAGCCGACCCCCTCCCTGCTGCAAAGAAGCCACGATTTACTTACAAGTTTTTGTACTTTACGTAAAACTCTTCAACTTCCACCTCCTCGCCAGATTCTTTCTGCAACAAGAGAAAATTGAGGTACACACTTAAAACTGTATACTGGAGTGTTTCAAAGGCAGCGACGCATGCCCCCACACGGGGACACGATGTCTGAGAAGGCCTTCCTGGAGAGATGGGCACATGGGGAGCCTTGGCCACCCATGCCTTGGAGACTGACGCACTCGGGCACATGCACGCTGCTCCACTCAACGTGCCTGTGATTCTACGGCATGAATCATTTTAACTCCTCCCTAACCACATGCAGCTTCATTCACAGCAACCTGACCCCAAACCTGGCCGCCTGCCAAACCCACAGTGTTAAGTAGACGCCAAGTGTACCATTTTCTCAGGCAGCAGCCAATTAGCAACTGCTCTCCTGAATGCCATATGTATTATTTTTGGCTGCCTCATGGCAACTTTACATTGTGGGTTTTGTAATGTTTTAAAATATTTAAAAGACATTTATTTCTCCATATAGTTAATAACTCTAAACAAGAAACCATATAAAAGTAAACCTTGTTCTTACGGTGTAATCCAGTGCATCGCTGTTCATGGTTTGAGTTGTACTCCGTGGAACAATTAAAATCTCTCAGACAAGATGTCTCACGCACACAGCAGCCAAATAAAATTAACACTTCCAGTCCCATTGAGGTGGGTTACAACTGTGATGCCTGTCCTCCGAGTCAAGAGTTTCAGTGGGCAGACGCCTCCAGGGGGGTATACCAGACAACGTCAACGTTAGGACTTAGACATCTCTCTCTTTTCCTCCATGCTTTTAGGTTTAGACTGCTACACAATTCAGAATATGTCGCTTTCTTACAAGTGCGTGCACAGAGAAAGCGGAGATGTAAGCCATAAATGTTTTTATCCATGTTTCAGCAAGTTCTTCTACGCTGCTGCAGGAGCCCCCCAAGCCGGCCTGCCTGCCTGCAGCCCCACACACGGGTGCCATGTGGCCTCGTGGATTGGAGAAGAGGATGAAGATGAGAGGAAACGTGGGATAAAACAGAAGAGCAGGCGTGGAGGACGACGGGCATCTTACAAAGGCACTAGGGCTGGTCTCCATCTACGATGCTCTAACCACGATTAAAGACTATCATCTAGCTAGAATTCCTTACAAAGGCACTAGGGTTGGTCTCCATCTTCGATTCTCTAACCACGATTAAAGACTATCATCTAGCTAGAATTCCTTCACAACGTTTACCAGTTTCAATTAAACCTACATTTTAAACTACTTCTTACCAATGAGAAGCCTAAACATTCTAGTGTATGGTCAACACCTATCAACATCTGATTTTACCCTAGCGGGCCTATGAAAGATCCAAACCACAGAGTAGCTTTTTAAATCAACATATTCAGCTTTTATTCATCCAAAATGAAAAGAAACAACTGTCCACACCTCAAGATGCAGCACCGTCTATGCAACCCCATGCAGCTCCCCAGAAGGCATTAGTAGTCGCTTCAGATGCATGTGAGGACAGAGCAGTCACTGCAGTGGCTCTCAGCCTTCCTAATGCTGGGCCCCTTTCGGACAGGTCCTTGGGCTAGGACTGCATTTAATTTTATAAGCTACTTTTTTATCATTTGGTTTGATTCAGGGAAATTAAGACAAACACCTTGGAATTATAAAGTAACTTCTTATGGAGAAAACATGCCATGTAAGTAAGTTTAAAAAATAAAAGAATTTTAGGGACTAGAATAGAGTTCATTCAGAATTTGCTCCTATACCTCTCCCCTTATGAGCCAAAAGGACTTGAATTATTTTCTGCAGAAGGATGGCGCACACAAATGCTGTGACAAAATGTGGAAAAGTCAAGATCTATGTGATCTAAAGATCTATTCATGTATTCAAACTTACCTCAAGGTTCATGTCTCGGGTATACTAACTGTGTTTAACACAATATATAAATGCCCAGCCGCACCCTTTCACAGGGTGTGCTACACCGAGCGGCAAGCTTACAGAACTCCATCATAATGGATCTCCAGCCTTGCCAGGCTGCAGGATGGAGGAGGTTGACTTTGGAACCCACTGAGTCCCTACGATGCTAGCACCCTCAGGGCAGGCCTGAGGCGTTCACAGGGTGTCTCCACGGAATTACCAGACAGCTATGCACAGTGACACACACACAGAGGGAGAGAGCGTGTGCTCTTCTCACAGCCAATCCTTACACTATTCAAAGTAATAGGAAACAGACCAGCAAGCACAGTTAGAATCCAGGGGGGAAAAAAATCTCAAAAATCCTTCTGCTTCCACGCGCAACATTGTCCCCCAGTGTTTTTACAAGTGATAACTTAAAGCAACCTATGCCGAGAGCATTAGCAGTTTAAAGTATCTCTGAAAGGGTCTTTATGATCCTTAGGAGACAGCAACAGAGGAACAGCTGCAGACAGTCTCCTCCCTGTCCCTGACTTCAGCTAGTCCCTGTCTTCCTGAGAACTCCTCCCAGGAGTTTTCTCCATTCTCAGGTTCCCCAAGTCAATAATCAGTCATTCTCAACCTGTGGGTCACGACCCTTTGTGTGTGTGTGTGTGTGTGTGTGTGTGTGTGTGTGTGTGTGTAATAACCCTTTCACAGCGGCCGCATATCAGACATAATGCACGTTAGATGTTTACACTACAACTCATCACAAGCAGCGAAATTCCAGCTATGAAGTACAGTGAAAGTAATTTTACGGTTGGGGGTCCCCACAACATGAGGACCTGTCCTAACTCAGGACCACTGCAGTGACTGCTCCGTCCTCACACGCATCTGAAGTGACTTCTAATGCCTTCTGGGGAGCTGCATGGAGGCTGTAAGGTATGTGTGTATGGTAAGTTCATAGAAGGTGGTACTGTCTCTTCCTAACCCACGGATGCCTGTCCGTAAAGGTGAGCAGAGAGAAAAAAAATAGGTGCTCCGAAGTAGGCAAAACAGAAAAGCCATGCCCTACACCAGGTATAAAGCTATGAAGATCAGAGCTGATTGTGGTCTGCACCTCCAAACCTGCAGAGCATGCCTGCTGAAGAACCAACAATGCAACAGAAGTTAGTGTCGCTGCCATCGCAACAACATGCTGCCTACTCAAGCCGTCTCTGTTCACTGATGGAGACCACTCTTTGAAGCATGCCAACTGTTTAAATTTTAGCATAGATCTCTAACCCCCAAACGAACAATTCTAGAATCACCAGGAAAAAGGGCAGCCTTTCTAAGGAGGTCAGTGGTACTCGTGCCTGCTTCAACAGGTGGCAAATCTGGCTTAGTTTTATCATTTAATCTACCAGGGCAAGAGGCTGCGAACCCAAACTCACTAACAGCCTCCTACCCAGCCTACTTTTATACTCAGTTTGAAAATTTCTTGTCTTTGTGGTCCCTGAGCGCTTTTATATGAACATGAGGTATATAAACTGATAAAATACACACCCCGAGTCACCTAAGAAAAAAAGCAAACTATAGTGGGAGGCACAGACAAGTCCACTGTTGGCACAATGGCTATTTTAATAGCCTCTTCCCTCCACACACACCAGATGACAGGGTTTCTCTGTGTGGCCCTGGCTGTCCTGGAACTCGCTCTGTAGCCAGGCTGGCCTCAACCTCACAGAGATTCTCCTGCTTCTGCCTCCCGAGTGCTGGGATTAAAGGTGTGCGCCACCACGCCTGGCTAACCTCTTATTTTTCAGAAAAAAAAAATAAGATTTATTTTCATTTACGTGTCTATGTGTGTGCATATGGCCACGGGTGCCCACTGGGGCAGGAAGAGGGCAGTGAGTCTCACCTGGAGTTAGAGTCACATGTGACTGTGACGCACTCAACAACGGTGCTGGGAACTGAATTCGGGTCCTCTGGAGGAGCAGGAAGCATGCTTAACTGCGGGCTTACCTCTCCAGCCCCCAGTAATGACTGTAACAGACATACTTCCGGAAGTGCCTATGGGCTCTGGGACTGTTGCTGCTGCTGGTGGCTCTGTCTACTAGGCTTGTTTTATTTTCTGCCATCGGATAGCTGATAAGCTTTGGGATATTATTAAAATCAATGTTAAGTCCCAAAGTTCTGCCACTCCACCTCCTGGCCACTGGGAAACTATGCTTTGCATATACTTTACTAAAAGAAGCCACATTTGTTGTACATATCAAACAATGAAATGTGCACTTTCGTTCAACTTAAGAGAAAAACGCAGAGAACTATGTTGGCGTGACTGACTGACGTATATACACAGTACCTACTTTCTAGAGACACAAGCTCAGCGTCTCCCAAACTGGGTGACGTCCCGCTGGTTAGAGAAAAAGGGCCGGCCTTCTCCATTCTAACTTCCGTCGGCACCAGTTCACCTGCTGCCAATGGCAGGTGCCTCTGCTGACCAGCATCCACTTTGCAGTGGACATAAAGAGAGTTTGAATACATTAGTTAGATATGCAAAATGTCATCGGAGGTTTGGTAAAACATCCTTGCCCCAATAATAAACAGACCTTGATAGGGGCGTTTCCAAGGGAGCTCCCAGAGCACGGTCTTTTCGCCAGTGCTTTTTATGGAAAAGGCAGTCTGTAATTATGGAAGTCTTAAAACATTTCTTTGGAGTATTTGGGTTTCTCGCCTTCTCCAAATAGTGTTATAAAGGTTAATACATCTTAATTTCATTGCTTAATGGAGTTCTGATTTCATTCCAGGTCAATTACCCAGCCCCCAACTTGTATTGGTGCTAGTATATCAGATGGGATCTGAGCTATCACCAGAAGTTTCGATTTACAATACTGTAATCGCCGAGCTTTTCTTTTTCTGAGAAATGGTCACATGTAGAGAAGGCTGCCCTTGAACTCCTGATCCTCTGGCACCTGCCACTGTAACCAGCTCCGTGGTGGAACCTTACAGGGGCAGCAGACAACCTGGAAGGCCCCACCCCATGGGTTTCCACCTTTGCACGGTGCTCACCTGCTTCTTCACTGAACGACAGCTCATGATCTTCTCTACCACTGGGCCTTCTGCATCAACAGATTCCTGCAAGAGAGACAGCGGCATCAGTCAGTCCAAACGGAAAACCTCTGACCTGGGCTACAAAAGCCAGCAGGAAATCTCCCCCAACCCCCCGCCCAGGCCTCCACACCCTTTAAATCACTTGGTCCAAAGCCACGAGTGGGGAAAACTTACTAAAAACAAGAAAGCCCAAATGCACAGAGAGGCGAAAGGAAGAGCTATGTTTATAACTTCCTGATTGTGTGGTTAATTATAGAGACTCGCACGGGTCCCTCAAGCCACAGGGCACTCTCTCTGGCTGCCAAGAAAAAGTAACCAGTGGGTGAGAGCGACTCTTCTGCATCCACACTCCTGGGGTAAACAGTCCCATCACTCTGTTACCGGAGGCAGCCCTTCTCTGTGGTGTAAAACACTGTCCACGAATTCAACAGAGGACAAACTGCCAGCTAAGTACAAAGCTGCATTCAACAGACCTTGCAACTGGCTACCAGTCTGTTAACTAAAGCACCGTAATAGCAAAAGGAATGAATAAATAAAATCTTTACAATAATCAATTCTACGTTCTTCCCGTGTTTCGTACAAACTGTTTTATCCATCATTTACATTGCACAGAGAAGAAAGTGTACCCTGCTGGGTACTCCAAGGCAGTAATTTCATAAAGCGGTTCTGACGGTGCCGAGCAGCAGGAGGTGAGCTTCAGCGGTTTATTATAGTTCGTTTACAGCGCTGAGCTCCCAGAGGTAAATCCAGGGCCCGAGATTCTAGCTGAAATTCTTCCTCGGCAGAGACCATTAATTCTCCAAAATTGTGTCAAATTGCATATCATAGCCTTGCATAAAAAAGAATTTGAGTGAGCAGGGATTTTTAAGACACTCCTGAATGAGGACTTTCCCCTGACACATCAGCCCACACGAGCAGACTCTCCCGCCACGCGATGCCCACTCCTGCCATGGCGCTGACTGCTCAGAAGCCAGGTAGAGAGTTTCCGGTCCACCCACGGCCACTGCCGACCTGCTGCTCTGACTGTGAGGTGTTGGATGGAGAGTCTCCCCCAGCAGCATCTGCATCATCTGCCTCCTCATCAGAAATCTTGAACTCCAAGTCTTCAGTGTATCGCTTCCGCTTCACCTGCCTGCTGGACCGCCTCTTCTGGAAGGGAACCCCAACAGAGCAAGTTTAAAAAGCGACCTCTGGTGCACAGTGGGGATACCTTTGTCGTTGGTGTTGTTTTATTTCAACCTTAAAGAAAAGCTGGTGACTTTAATCCTGAAAGCCAGGAGACAAGATCGCTGTGGCAACCACCGTGATGAACCTGAGACAAAGTGCCTGGGACCATGTCACTCCGCTGCTCCCAGCAACAGCCCCTTCAATAAGAACACATGGGAAACAGCAAGCTGTGTTCCTCACCTGGCCAATCTCCATTGCGAGCAGTGGCCACACTGAAGTGGGTAGTGGATCTACGGGAGCCTGGGACACTCTGCTCTTTTTCTCTATGACTGAAATCTATAGGCTAAAAAGGTCTACACAAATATTGGATTATTGTTATTTCCCAAGGCCCTCCAATGCATTTTAATTTTGGACTGAAAAGAAAGAGTCAGGGCTGGGGATGGTCGCCATTCAGAAGACCCTGGGTTCAATCCCTAGTACTGGAGGAGGGGGCGGGGCAGAAATGGACACTGAATGCACAATTCATAACGAGTGGCTAAGAGAAGTACGGTTTTATTTGCTTGTTTGTTTTGAGACAGATTCTTACTATGTAGCCACAGCTGGCCTGGAATTCATGATCAGATCAAGCTGGGCTCCAACTCACAGAGATCCGCCTATCTCTGTCCCCCAAAAGCTGGGATTAAAAGGGTGTGCTGCCATGCCTGGCAGTTCTAGTTTTAATACAACTTTTTACCATGCTCCTTAAAATTTAGAGGACTGGCCAGGCGGTGGTGGTGCATGCCTTTAATCCCAGCACTCGGGAGGCAGAGGCAGGCGGATCCCTGTGGGTTTGAGATCAGCCTGGTCTACAGAGCTAGTTCCAGGACAGGGTCCAAAGTTATAGAGAAACCCTGTCTAGAAAAACCATAAAAGAAAAGAAAAAAAGGAAAAAAATTAGAAGATTAGTAATAGCTAGCTAGCATCAGTATGACTGATAGCAAAACGCATACTTTCACTCTCGTGGTCAAAACACAACCGAGCACAGCCTTCGCAGGACAATGTAGTCATCTCTACCAACGTTTAAACACACCAACCCTTTGACCTAACAGTTCTACTTACCGTAAGATACATCATATGTTTGGAAATCTGTCCAAGGTAAAGTGATGAACACAAGCAACTTATGTAACTAGCTTCTGATTCGACTTCAGACAAATTCAAATTGTTTATTTGCAAGCTAGCAGTAACCTCAAGATGAAGAGAATGAACATCATCTTTACCTCTCTCATTCTCAACACTCAGAAAATAAATGGTGTTTTTGTTAACAGAAAAAAAAAACCATCTGAAAAGAAATACAAATTGTTACTGGGTTTGGGGCTCTGAATAAAGAGATAAAGGAGTGGGGTGGTGGTGGTGGTGAATTTTCATTTCAGTACTAAAACAAAAATGCTTCCATCTCTCAGGGCTGGCCCAACACACCGTCCACCCCACGGCCTGAGAATGCTGTGTTCCCACCTGCTTTAGAAAGATACTTTTGGTGACAACCGATGTGTACTGAAGAGGAACGTGTGTCTATGGCCTAGATTATGAGTTAGAGTTAACACGTCACTGACTTTTGACAACCAATCAGAAAATTCACAACCTGTCCCTTCCTTGCAAGCGTGTCACGGATACATCACAGGAAGAAGCCTGCATCACTTCCTGTGTCAGACGCCAGGAAGACAGCCTTCAAGGCTGGTCTCTAGGGGCTCCTGACTTTGCTGGTAAGCCCACAACTGTTACACTGAGACAATCGGACAGAAAACACCGAGTTTGCTTTAAGTGGCTAAGCTTTCTTCTGTACCTGAAATTATAGAAAGGAAAAGAAGTGGGAAGCAGGTAGAAGGGAAGGAGAGGAGAGGAAGGAAATAATCCCACCCCCAATCAGAGACTCCGTTTTAGTCAGAACACAGCTTTTTTAAAAACAGCAGCTGTATTTGGGAAGCCATGACGGAATTTACTTAGGAAATGATTCTTTTGTTTTGTTTTGAGACAGGGTCTTCTTTTGTAGCCTTGGCTGTACAGGAATTGACTATACAGACCAGGCTGGCCTCAAACTCAGAGATCAGTGCTGGGATTAAAGGTGTGCACCACCACACCCAGCCTGTGAAAATAATTCTAATGTTGTCCAAATATTACTATCAGAAAACTCCTAATTAAGCACAAATTAAGGCAAAACATCCTCAAGGATACAACGAATTTTACTAAAAATTTTTAGTTTCAAACCTCTTAACCAGCTTGTAAGAGGTACCTATTAGGGCTGGAGAGATGGCTCAGTCGTTTGGAGCACTCGTTTCTCTTGCAGAGGACCCGGGGTTCAACTCTCCCCGCACCCACATGGGGGCTCGCAACCGTCTGTAACCTTTCTACCCTCTCAGATCCGTCTGTCCAGCCAGTGCATGACATCACACACACAAGGGCTGCTCAAGAAAAACACATCACAAAGAAATTCTTTGTAAGAGGGCCCCATGCTACACACCCTTGGACCTCAGGCAGGAAAGCCTGGAAGCACACTTACGTCAGAGGAAGCCCAGCCAGCTCCTAAGGCCTATAGCTACAGGACTCAACAGTAGCTGCTCCCTGCTGGCTCAGATGCCACCTGCACGGGCCACATTCCCAGACATCCCAACAGAACAGACTTGCATGCTTCCAGGAGATTTCCTTGGTAGGAAATAAATCTTAACTGTCAGGTGTACTTTTGAGTACAAACAGAGCAAACTTCACACACAAGCACCCAAATTCCTACTATTTACTCCTTCAGGGAGTAATTCAAGAGAACCTCACACTGGGCCGTTGGGCAGAGTTGCTTCTTGGGAGTGACTGACTTGTCCATGGAAACTATCAGGGATATATCTCATCTGGATCTACCATCAAGAAGATAAGCTACAAAGTATGTTTTGGTTTTTATTATGAAAAAAATAATGAGGGCAAGACAGACAGCTCTGTCAGCAAAGTGCTTACCACCCAAGCGTTAAGACTCGACTCTGACCCTTAGAAAAACAGAAAAGCACAGCATAGAACCCAAGCTTACAATTCCAGCACTGGGGAGGTGGACACAAAATCTCTGGGGCTCCCTGGCCAGTCAAGGCGAGCATCCTTCACAGACCCCAGGACAGTGAGAGACACTGCCTCTAGATCACAGGGTGGATGTCTCCTAAAGAATGACACTTGTAGTTGGCCTCCTGCTTCCACACAGATGTGCGCATACGTGCACGTGTGCACACAGGCGGGCACACGCGCACGCGTGTGTGCGCGCGCACACACACACACACACAGAGAAAGAAAGAAATCAGCAAATAAAAATTGACAAGAAACCAAACTTTAGGAAAAAATTTAAACGTGCACGACACTTGAAGTAATATAATAGCAATGTTAAAAATATTTAGGAGGGCGTAAATAATCATCAAAAAGCACACCCATGGAATTAAAGGCAGCTTTCTGTCTTACTGATTTCAAAGCTCGGCAACCCTGGAGTGAGCTGAGTTTCTGCTCACCCTGGCTCTCTTCACTATGGATATAACGTTCCCGACAACAATAAGGACATCGCGCACACGCACACCTGACGCACACCTGACGGCAAAGCCATGCAGCTAAAGTTACCCTCTCCCCAGCCGGAGCTCAGGAGGGATAATGGCATTACCTGAACACCTGGGTCTTCGTCCTCTTCAGGGGCAGGGGACGGTGGGGGTGTTTTGTCCAAGTCTGAGTTTTCAGAACCTTCTGTTTTTCCTTTGTTGACCTTTTTCTTCAAAGCACTTGCTTCTGAGTCCGGCTTCTTATTACTAGAATTCAAAGTGACACCACTTAGTGTTCACGTTCAGTGTGGTTCCCACGCGCCCCAAACCTTCTCCTTCCACGAATCCTTGTGGTAAAGGCTAGGTAGGTGTGTGTTGGCCGATTTTCATTAGGTGGTATTCCTAATTAATGTCTGACAACAAAAAACTTATAATTGACGACCTTCAGCAAAATTCTCACATGTTAAAACTGAATTGAATGTAAAACTTTGAACACTGCAGAGTATTGCTTGTAGCCCCCGCTGATGTACCAATCCATGATGAAGAACTAAGATGTTGTTTCACTAAAAAGGCACAGTCACCCTTTTTTTAACTAAAGGAAAAAAAACTACAATCTAATGAGCACATCCTCATTTTTCTGGCAGGGAGTTTTATACACTCCTATGGCAGTCCGTGACAGTAGGGCCTTATATCCTACTGACAAGCATTCGATAAAAATTCACTTCCTAGAAATAAATTTTATTTAGTTTTTACTCAGTTCAGTGTTCTTGTTTACAAGCAAGTTGAGTTGTTGTTGTGGATTTTGTTTTATTTTTTTGTTTTTTGATGCTAAACAGTTTGAAGGGATGGTCACAACTGGTCCTTATTTTCCCGAGTGCTAGCAAATGAACCCAGTGGCAGGCATGCTACCACTGAGGACATCGCCAGGCTCAAAAAGTTAGGTCTTTGAAATTGTGTGTGTGTGTGTGTGTGTGTGTGTGTGTGTGTGTGTGTGTGTGTGTATCTAACCAATAACTAAAGCTCACTTTCCAACTGCTCCTGAAAAACATTAGTAGTATTTGAATGTTATATCAGAATACATGAGTACCCTCTGAGAAAAATAAAATTCTAGGGTTATCGCCACCCCAAAAACCCTCCCTTCCTCAGCCGGAGTGAACACGTTGTGCTCCCTTTAATCTCCACTCTGGACCCAGGACTTCCTTACATTAGCCAGGGTTTGTTGCACACACAACACAGAAAGCGATCCTCACATCAGCAAAGACTTTTTTTTTTTTTTAAATGTATTTCTAGGGAGCCTCAAGCTCTAAGTAGTTTAAAAAACAAAAGATGGATTTCAAAACCCCACACTTATTAAATTTGATAAAGTCCCAGAAAACCACACTGATAGGATGCAGTAAACAGCATGTTGTCAGACGCTGGGAAGAGACTGCAGGAGCTAACGATTTTGTGTAAGGATGCGTCACACTGAACACTCCCAGAGCACGCCAGTTGTGCATCCAGCACACGCCTATGGCAGGCTTTCCTACTGATAACGCTTTGAGCGTTAAACTTGGTATTTTTATAGACTCGGAGTTTATTCTGATACGTGAGCGCTTTAGCATCGCAAACAGCTACATCAGGAAACAATTCAAAACAATTCAAGATTATCGCAGACAGCAGTTACGTTTCGAACGCTGATTTTATTTATAAAAAGGTGGTGTGACTAAGTCAAAGATCCACGGACAGCACAATATTTTTTAAATTAAAAAAAATTCATGCAGCATTTCCTGACGAGAGTGTCCTGGTGTTTACGCTACACACGGACAGAAGTCTCCCCTACCATGAGGCTCCATTCCCAGCATTTATTTCCGCTCTAACTGCCACAAATTATACAATACTACAGCTGAACACTGGGCCCCTTCCTTTCATCTGCACGCCAAGAGCAATCAGATTACCCTGGTAACCAGCGGTCACATGACCAGCACCTGCTCTTTTGGCTGGATGCCACTGGCTAAAGCCATCTGCTTCCCTCAATCAGCTTTCAAACATTCTCAACACCTGCGCTGCAGTGTTTTGTGGTTTCTTTTATCAAATCAGTGCAAAACTGCTTCCAAAACTTTACATATTTCTCGAATTTGTTTAAATCAGAGGTAGGTCTGTCAAAGAGTTGAAGCGTTGCCAGGTAAAGTGGGCTGGCACTGAGCACTTTCCATGGTGACCTCGCTCTACCAGAGCAAAGGAGAGAGTTCAGGTTCATGGGGTTCCGGGCCCTGCGAGCACCATCCTGCAGGAGAGAAAGGCTGACTGTCTGGACGCCGCCCAGAGCCGGGTTTGAGGAAGCATCTATTTGATGGGGGAACAGAAGCACTAATGACTGTCCATCTGCTCTGTCCAAGGATGGGCTGCACAGAACCTCCAAGATGGCTGAAAGTCAGACAGGACCTCCCCAACGCATAGACAAAAACCTCACGGCCCAGGGAAGCACTTTCCGATCTGATTACTGCAAGAGGCCAACTCATTAGCCCTCACGGCGTTCCTGTAGAGGGACAGCTAGGCTCTCCCGCCCACCGGTATACGAATCAAGCACCCCAAGAAGTAAGGTTGAGAAATCTTCAGTGGCCACCCAAAGACAAATCCAGCCTATCCAAGACAAAATTCAATTACTTACGTTAAACTGTCCTCATTATGATTTTGGAATACACCAACCTGGATTCCTATGAAGTGTGACATTCAAACTGCTTTAAGCTAAGTCATTTTCTTCTGCCAGAAGTACTACAGAATTGGTTTCCACGAGACAGGAATTAGTTACAGTTCCAACTGTGACTCTAGACAAACCATTTAGGGTTTTCCCGCATCCCCGTTTCTCATCTACGGCACAAAGCTAACATCTGCATCTCTAGGGTTTCTAGGAGTTTGAGATGAGAGACAGAGAAGTTCACTCCCCACATGCCCCGGAAGGTGAAGACCACAGCTGAGAGGTGCACCCCGGCTGGGACTCTGACCCACCGTTGCCAACTCATCCGAGGAACTCACAGAGAAGATGGCATGAGCGTCAAGGTTCACTTGACTTAAGCAACATAAACAGAAGGAACATGCATGATCAATGTTAGTCACCAGCTAAAAGGAGAAACAGCATTCACCCCCATGCCCACTACCACTACTGTAGCCACACATGTCATCCCAACCTAGACCATGAAAATCTCTGCACACTGCCCTCTCGCCCCACGGGAAGGGTCTCCAGCATGAGACCAGTGGGAAAAGGACGGAGTCCACATTCCGAATCATTCCGTATGTACCTGTCAGGTTCGATCTGGTCTTTTTACTGCCAAACCCCAAAACATCTCCACACAAACATTCTCCTTCCAAACTATATTCAAAAGCCTGAATATGCAAACAGACAGCTGCCCTCGTTGCGGGTTAAGATATTGTTAGGAGCGTCCCCGAAGCCGGCACTGTGACATTGAGAAGGAAGACACTGCGCACTGCTTCCTCTCACCTCTCCTGCCTCTGCTCTGCTCCTGCCCCACCCGGAACACCACTCACCTCCACTGCAAAATCTGAGGATGCACCGAACTCCAAACTTGACCACTAATGTCTGCAAGTCTCATTACTGGGGTCCTGGGCTTCTCTGGCCTTCACAACTCACAAGGTTTGTTTCCTGTGTGTTCCCTATAGCTTCATCTGCAGACTTATATATGAATGATAAACACCCTCTGGTACCCCAAACTTGCCTGCTCATCTGCAATACTTAGCTGACATCCAAGAAACAGAAAATCAGAACACCATGGTAGCCTGGACTGGGCATGACTTCAAATCCCTACGTGTCACATGACATACAAATACTTAAAACATAGAAACTGGTGTTAACATTACTGAGTTATTCTAAAGTCAAAGTACTGTGTCTATTTCATCGACTGTCCTATGAACTAAACCGTATTTATCTTTGTATTCCTGGTGCCTACTTAGAGGGGCTGGTGAGCTGCTTATGTTTCTTTTCCTACTTAATATCTAATTAAGTAGTTTAATAAGTACAAAGCTCTTTTTTTCTTTCTTTCTTCCTTTCCACCTCCCATAAGACAGAGTTTCTCTGTGTAGTCCTGGCTGTACTGAAACTCACTCTGTAGACCAGGCTGGCCTCAACCTCAGAGATCTGCCTGCCTCTGCCGCTCAAAAGCTGGAATTAAAGTGTGCACCATCACCACCTGGCTACAAAGCTTTTTCCTACGTACTGACACTTTCCTATTTTCTAACACACACCTACACACCCCCACATATCCCCCACCCCCGACCACCACAAAACCAAAAAAATTCTAAACAACCACAAGACAGTGGTAGTAAGATCGCTCCCTGGGTGAAAGTGTTTATCACACAAGCCTGGGTTTGATCCAAGAGCTCAGATCACATTATCTTCTGACCCCACATGCACACTGTGGGTGTGCTCAGATACATAACAACAGTAAATACTTTTACCATTTAAAAAATGTTTAAAAACAGAAGCTGGAATAGCAATCTCCCTTCATGACGAGCCATCTACAAAGCTCACTGTAGTGGCACTGAAGATCCAGGTGAGCACACTCAGCTGGCAGGGTGCTTGTCTACCGTGTAAAAGGCTCTGGTTCTTTCCTCACTATCTATAGGGTACAGTGGCACACACTCCTATTTCCAGAGCGTGGGAGGCAGAAGCAGCAACGTCAGGATTTTAAGGCTAGCCTAAGTTACTTGAGACCTTAGCTCAGGAAGGAAGGAGGGAGGGAGGGAGGGAGGGAGGGAGGAGAGGAGAAAAAAAAATGACATGAGACTAAACTGTTAACAAACTGGAGAACAGAAATTTTTCAAAATCAGAACAATAAATGCCATTTATAAATAACATCTCCAAGTCAAAGTCCTTTCTTCTTCT
This sequence comes from Microtus ochrogaster, assembly GCF_000317375.1. Lineage (NCBI taxonomy): Eukaryota > Metazoa > Chordata > Mammalia > Rodentia > Cricetidae > Microtus > Microtus ochrogaster. The sequence continues at coordinate 58,927,847 of NC_022031.1, read as the reverse complement.
ATCTCCCCAATCAGCAATATGACAAAAATACAAATACAGATCTACTCCTACCCCCACTCATGTGCAGAGCCTCACTCATGCTGGCAAGCCCTGGAAACAAACATAAATCCAAGGGTACCACTGTTGCTCCTGCAGCCTCGAGATCCACACTTTATTATGGGAGCAGACTCACACTGGCCGACACCGGGGTCCACAGCCAACAGCCCAGCTCATTGGTCCTGGGATTACCCCCAATGCCATCAGAGCGTGCACGCACCACCCTGAGGAGAACGTTTAGGTATAATCGCTAAAACACAAACTCCATATTCCGAGTTGTGTTATCCTGTGGGGACCTGTTCTTGGGGTTCCACTCTTGTGGAAGGGCTCCTATTTAGCTGAAGACACAGCTGTCCGCTAACAGAGTGGGGGCTGTTGACTAAGACGGGGCTGGTGGATCACAGTTGATCAACGCTTGTCTGGGAAATTGTAGGCTCTCTAAAAACAAGAGCAAGAACTTATTAGAAGTAAGGGCTGGCCTGATTTATGACACAACAGAATGCAGTTAAAGAGTCATTAGTGTCAACCTGTGAACATTCATTTTCAAAAGAAACTTGGAAAAGGAGCCATATTGCAAAACCAAACGTGCTGAGGGGTAGGTCATGAAGAGGAAGTTCATGAGTATTCTCATGACAGTGGGGGGAAAAATCAGTCTTGAAACTTAGGTCAGGACCCTTAATCAGGGACATTATTAAGGGTTCGTGCTTCTCCAAAATAATACATCATCTTCCTTAAGAAGGGCATTAGCCAGACCTTTAATTCCAGCACTTGGAAGGCAGAAGCAGGCAGATCTCTGTGAGCTCAAGACCAGCCTGGTCTATAGGAGCTAGTTCTAGGACATGTTCCAAAGCTACAGAGAAACCCTGTTTCGAAAAACCAAAAAAGAAGGGGAGTGTGAGTGTGTGTGAGTGTGTGTGTGAGTGTGTGTGTGTGTGTGTGTGTGTGTGTGTGTGTGTGTGTGTTGGGATGGACCAATGCCCCTGACCTGGAGCTTGGTTGGCTAGGCTGACCTCCAGCAAGCTCTGGGGATATGCCCGTCTTTTGCCTCCCCAGAGCTACAATTACAAGTCCATGCCATCATATATATCCAGCTTTTCATAGAGGTACTAGCTATCCAATCTCAGGCCCCTACACTTGCATAGCAAGCAGGATCTCCCTGTCACCTAGGCTGGCCTTGAACTTGTGGCAACATTCCCGTCTCAACCTCCCAGCTGGCCTGGATGAGGTGTGAAGCAGCACATCCAACAACCACAACCACAGACTTCCCAAGAAGGTGAGGCTAATGCTGAGAACTGCCGCCTAGGCTGTGGGACAGAGGGCTGGGGCTTAGCAACTCTACAAAGGCTCTGGCTGTGGTGGCCACAGTGGAATGCAGTTTGCCATTGGACTTCAGGGCTCAACGCTGGTGAAAAAGCACAACCAGCTTCACAAACCAAAAGCCGTCTAAGTTCTCATGTGCTGGCTAGTTTTATGTCAACTTGATACAAGCTAGATTTATCTGAAAGGAGGGAGCCTCAGTGAGAAAACTCCTCCATAAGATAGTCTGTTCTGTAGGGCATTTCCTTAATTAGAGATTGATGGGGGAGGGCCCAGCGTATTGCGGGTACTGCCATCCCTGGGCTGGTTATCCTGGGTTCTGTAAGAAAGCAGGCTGAGCAAGCCAGTAAGCAGCTCCCCTCCATGGTCTCTGCCTCAGCTCCTGCCTCCAAGTTCCTGCCCTGTTTGGTTCCTGTCCGGACTTCTTTTGATGATGAACAGTGATGTGGAAACCTAAGCTGAATAAACCCTTTCCTTCCCTGATTTGCTTTGGATCATGGTGTTTCGCCGCAGCAACCGAAACCCTAAGACACCTTACTACTTAGTGAGCTTTCTAAATAGTGAAAATTAAAAGTAACATTAGAAAACCAAACCAAAGAAACTAGTAACAGGAGAAATTAACCTCAGTCTAATGAAGGCAGTACGAGAAATCACCCAATGCTCTCTAGAAGAGGAAATCTGAGAGAGTGTCTCTTTCTTTGTTGGGAGAGGTGTCTCCTATATAGTCATGGCTGGCCTGGTACTTGGAGTGATCAGCTTGCCTCCATCCATTAGGTGCTAGCATTAAAGGCAATGTAACCAGGCCTGGCTCCCGTCCCTCCATTCTTATTCAATATGCTATCTGAATACTTAGCCAGAGAGCAGGAAGGTAAAAGGAACAAAGAAGAGAATGACAAAGAGCAAGGGAGGGCGGGGTCAGGTTACCTCTGCCCGCGTGATACCATCCTGTCTTCAAAGGGCCTACGGATCCCACTGCAAACTGGAAACCCTGTGAATGCCACTCTGAGACTGACACTTTCTACAAAGTAGCAAGACACAAAATTGCCATAGAAAAATCAGTAGCGTTTCCATGTATTGATAACAAATTTTGCCAGGGAAGAATTGGACAGGAATTAAGATAGCTTTTAGAATATTTTATTAAAAAAAATTTATAACTAAGAATAAACTCAACCAATGTGGTAAAAGGCTTCTATGATGACAATCTTTTTAGGTTGACTTGACATGCTCCTGGGTGGCAGGACTGAAGTATGTGGAAGTATATGAATTATTGAAAACCATCCCTATAAAAACTTCAATGATATTCTTCACAGAACAGCAACAAAAGTCACCTCAAAATCATAAAGAAACACACACACACATACAAAACAAACAAACAACAGGCAAAGCAATCCAGAACAGAAAAAATAATGCTGGAAGGTATCACAATACCTGACCTCAAAATTTATTGCAGAACCATAGTAACAAGAGTAAGACACAAATATATCTCTAGACCAATGGAATAGAACAGAACAGAGGACCCAGAAATGAAGCCACATAGTGGCAGTACCTAATTTCCGACAAAGGTCTCAAAGACATACTCTGAAGGAAAGACAGCCTCTTCTACAACTGATGCTGGGAACATGGGACACTCTCCCTACAAATCCCAACTCAAAATGGATCGAAGACCTTACTGCAGCGGTTCTCACCCTTCCTAATGCTGCGACCCTCTAATACAGTTCCTCACATGGTGATCCCCAACCATAAAATTATTTTCATTGCTACTTCATAAATATAATGTTGCTACTTTTAAGACCTGAAACTCTGAAATGTCCGGAGTCACACCATATAAACAAGGGCTTCGCTTTGACAAGGACTCCAGTAGCTGAGGACGTAATTTCAAAAATTGACAAATGGGCACAAGTGCAATCAAAAGTATCTATACAGCAAGAGAAACAAGCAGCAGATCAAAGAGACAGCCAACAGAACAGAAGAAAATCTTTACCAACTATATCTGACAGAGGTTAGCATTTATAATCTATAACCCCAAATGACCACCCAGTTAAATGGACAACGTGGACTGGGCAGACAATTCTCCAGAGGAAAGCAGGCAGGTGACCGCTAAGGACATCCTTCACCATCCTTCACCACCAGGGAAGCGCATGCCACAGCTGTCTGCCCTCACGCCCTCTTCAGGAAAATCAACAATAACAAACGCTAGAGAGAATGTGGGCCAAGTGGAGCCCTAGTCACTCCGGGTGGGAATGGAAAATGGGGCAGCCAGTGTGGAAGTCAGCATACAGATTCCTCACAAGACTAAAAACAGAACTTTGGTGACTCAGCTCTATCACTCCTGGGTGTGCGCCTGACCGAATCCAAGTCAGCACCTCATTGAGACACACGCATATCCATGTTCACTGCACCTCCTTTGGCAATAGTCAATGCAAGGAGCAGATCTACAGGCCTGTACAGACCCAGAAAATATAATATAATATGTGTGTGTGCTCATAAGGAATAATGAAATTACATCATTTGCAGAAAAAAATATAATATCATGCCAAATAAAATAAGCCAAGACATAAAGACAAATAACTCATGTCTTCTCTCCTATGTGCAGCCTAGATCCATGCGTGTGCACACATATACAAACATGCACACATACACAATCAGAAGGGGGTTACTGTTTGGTGAGAAGATGGGTTGGGGAGGAACTGGGCAAACATGAACAATATACAATGATAAATGCCTACTAAAATACCATAACAAGGTCAATTCTTATGTAACTTAAAAATTAACTTTAAAAAGCACAAACGTTTCAAATGATCAATCAAATCAGTGTAAAATGTGATATATCAAAAAGCAGAATCACTCCTACAAAATAAAATAAAAATTTTAAAGTCTTAGCATTACAACGCATCTGATGGCATAACTAGTTCATAATAAACCGCAGACAGCAAAATAAGCTGTAAAGGGGGCAGAACAAGATGAGGAGCAGACAACACGCATTCACACCCAGACAAGGAGACGGCCTGACACCTGGCCTGAGACCAGGCTACCTAGCTCTTTGTGTTCTCTCTGCCCACTGAGATGCCTGCATGCTTGACTCCACACGGGAGCCTTGGGACCTTGAGACCCTCGCTTACACACACACTCCCCTGACTCCACACGGGAACCTTGAGAGCCTCGCTCACACATGCTCCCCCCACCCCACATACTCCACACGGGAGCCTTGAGACCCTCGCTCACACACATTCCCCGACTCCACACGGGAACCTTGAGACCCTCGCTCACACACACTCCCCGACTTCACACGAGCACCTTGAGACCTTGAGAGCCTCGCTCACAACAC
>NC_022031.1:58904469-58922357 GCF_000317375.1 Microtus ochrogaster | reverse complement strand
CACTTCACACGGGCACCTTGAGACCCTCGCTCACACACACTCCCCTGACTCCACACGGGCACCTTGAGACCCTCGCTCACACATCCCCACGGTTTCTTCACCTTACTCCTTTTGAGGAAGTAAAGGATTGTGAGAGGGAAGCACGAAGACCGTGGGTTTACTACAAACAACACAGGACGTGTACAGACACCACCAGCACTGAGTTCTATGAAAGACACTAAGTAAAACACCCAGAAAGCAGCCTTGCACACTGTTGCCCTCAAAGGTCTAGCTACTGCAGAAAAGGTACTTCCTTGGCACATAACATACTAGATTGTAAAGAAAGGACTAGCAAAGAAAGCTAGAAAAGATCTCAACGTCAAATTTGATTTCGTGTTTCAAACACGTGTCACTTTTACATTCTACAAACAAACTTCCAGGCATTGCAGATGCAAACCTACCTGGCCTCCCACGGCATGCTGGGTCTCAGCAAATGTTTCTGTAAACATCAGCTCTGCTTGGTGTTGGCCTGGGTCATTTTAAGACAACATCACGACCCTGCCTTTAGGGTTGTTACAGTATCGGCCATTTTCTAAAGGACATCTTACCTATATCAGTTTGTTTGTTTAGGTAGAAGAACAGAAAACTTGAATGAAAAAATTACATTTTTAACAGTAGCACATTCTAAAGCAAAGATTTTGTCTTGTAGTTAAGAATTAACACTGAAAAAAATCTACATTGCTCTGTGGACTCAGTTAGGATGTGGAGCACGGAAAGGAAGTGCAGTCAGCTGAGATGTGGTGTTTTCACGGAAGCCCAACACAGACATGAGCCACTCTGGCTATGTGGCACCATTTGGCTCTGCAACACTGCATAAAGGAGAAGCCCAATTAGACATTCCGGTGCTGGCTCAAACCAGAGACTCCCAGGAGTCTCTCGGAGAACACCGCTAATGCCACACTGGTAGATGGGCACATTTGACAGCCAGTGCCATGTTCCAAGACGTCACTTCTATTCACGGGCAGCGCTCCAGAGGACACTTTGGCACTCAGAATCACACTTTCTGGGTTCACACTTATTTTCTCTGACCCACCAGTGTGGCTAACACAAGGGAGACATGCTAACCACCCACATTTCAATCAGGTGCAGTCGGCGGGATAGAAATTAGGTAGACCAACATCAAGGAGAAAAATACCACCATCTAGCCAAACAGGGACAGTAGACCACTGTGAACTATACTGTTCCTCTATAATTCAAGACCACAATAAAGCAAAATAAAATCATACTCTAGTGGATGTCTAAGGGTGTAATGCTTCCAACTTTTAAAGAATCAAAACTTTTTTCCCTTACTTCAAATCTCTATGTCAGAGTGAAGCCACATGCAGATGAGGACGAGAGCAGTGATGGAAGCTTCCAGGTTCTCTATGCTGTGGCTTTGACATCCAGTGACTTTAGGAGGGCTTTGGGTAGGCCCAGGCCAACCTGTCAAACATCTTCACACAACAGGAGACGAGCATTGCCTTGTGCGGATTTTCATATTTTTTTCAAAGCATTCCCACATAATAAAGACTTTTTAATTTTAAAAAAAAAAATCATCCATGATCCTTTTTGTCCTTTTCTCCCAGGAACAAGATCAAAGCCACGTCTACTGTGGCAAAATACGCTCCTTCTCAACACTCTGCTTAAGGAAGAGTGTAAAAACGTGTCTCTGGAAAAGCCTCCCTCTCACACCACTGCCGCTCATGGCCTCTTTGCCTCCCCTGTTATCTGGTGGCACAGGGGAGAGGCCAGAGGGAGGGCCTCACCATCCTTTCCATTGCACTGCAGCTCACTGCAGAGGCACGATGCTCCACCAGGGTCCAGTCCTGCCTGCATCTGGCATACGGCACAATGGGGGCGGAACTGGCTTTCCCAGTGGCCTGTTGATTCTCCTATTCTGAAGCAGAGAAGCAGAGTGGTACTCGAGTGGTTAGCCCGAGGGGAAGAAAGGTCTGGGGATCTAAACCACTGCCAGTCGCTCTGTGAGAGAGAAAACAAGCGTTGAGCGTGGAGGGTGGTGCAGGCAGGTGACAAAGAAGAGGCCTGGGAGACAGTTCAGAGGCGGAGCCAGCACGGTCCTCGTGGGTACCATCCCTTCTTCTCTCGTCCTCACTGGCACTCGAAGGGTTCAGAGCTCCGTTTTATAGTCACACACTTGAAACACGTATGTGTGTGTAGCATGTGGTGTGTGTATGCTCTTCCACTGGCTTGAGCCAAAACTATGTCTTTCTGATTTTCCAATGTTTTGAACCAAATGAAATCAGAGCAGGTGAGTGTTTTGAAAGGAAAGAAGGAACGAGAACACAAGAAGACTTAGAAGCTTTACAAACACAGAGCGAATGGCAAATATGTTTTAGTTTACCAAGACACCAGGCTTGCTAACTGAGTAAGTATTTCTTGGATAAAAACGCCCTAGCTTGGTGAGATTATAATTGAAAAAAAAAAAACGAGTTCCTCAGAAGGACACAGCTAAGTAAGTAGCAACTACTATTGTTAATAATAATCAAGGGGTCTTGCAAAAAGCAGACCTCACGTGCTTTGGGTGCTTTGTGTGTTTTTATTTTTAAATAAAAGCAGTATGCTTATTTTCTGGTTTAAAATAAAATGCTATCTTCACTCAATTGAAAAATAACATTTTCGTTTCTGCTAAATTTAACATCGGGGGTGGGGAATGGAGCAAGGAACAAAATGTGTTCCTAGAAACCGCATCAGCAGCCGTGAGCCGGCGTCGTTTAATTCAGGCTTCAGGAGTCAAGTCACAATCCTTGGCCAAGTTCCCCTCGTTCTGCACATTCAAAGAATCTTTATGGAGCTAAATGGACCACTAAATCCTTCAAGAATCACTGAAAGGGGGCACTTCCTCCGAATTCTCTCTCACTTCACAGAGCCCATGCATGCACAACAGAAGCCACCCTGAAAGGAGGGCGCAAATCCTCCAGAAGCCTTACACATGTAAAATGCACCCTCGGCAGCCACAGAAGGCCTGGCGATGTTTTCCATATTAACAGCCAGTATCTGAAAGCTATAAGGGCACTAGGGAGGAGTAACACAGGTTTAGAAAAATATATTGTGAGTAGAAAAAAAAAAAAAAAAGAAAAAGAAAAAAAGAGAACATGGTTCTACTAGACAAGAGGAGGGTGGCCCAGAGGAGCCCATTTTGTTGCTCATTGTTAGGATGCAAAGTGTCTTTATTCTAACGTGCTGGACAACCGGTCTTCCTGTTGCACCACTATTCTTTGCAACTGCTTCAGGCAGATTGCTCTGGTTTCTCCAGCACAGGAAAGACATGGCTGTCAAGGTGGTTGACGTCTACAAACTCAAGCTCCTCACTTTCCCCAGAACCGAGTGAGCTCCAGGGGGCAAGACGGCTGCAAACAGACCCAGATGGGCCAGCTCTGGGCAGCAGCCACCACCCGTGCATCCTTCATTAGCAAGGGCATGAGGATGCCACAGACCAGCAGCAGCCACTTCCTCTCCGCCCCCTCAAAGGCCAGCACGTCTGCTGGCAGAGCTGCGGCACGAGGCGGCTCGCGGGCTGCAGGAAAGAAGTGGGGAGCTACTAGTCTAAATTTTTCATTTCACTTGTTTATTTCCTCCGCTGCAGCCCTCTGTAGGAAAATCATTTTCTGTATAAACAAATTCATCAAGTTAACTTATTCAAGGATGGAAATAACCGGTATCACATAGCATTTTGCAAAACAAAATTGCCACTGTTGTAGTCCACTGCGTAGACGCAAACTGCTCCGGCAATTCAGCCCCAGCACTAACACAACCCAAACCCCCTATTACCTTCATCACTGCATATTCAATTTACATAATTATTCTGCTATGCTATTCAGAATTTACATGTAGCCGTATGCATTCTCGTTATCCTTGATTCAAGGATGCTATTTCCTAGTAGACGTAACTGAACAAGGAGACCACAATTGACATACTCAATTCATCTGACCAATAGCAACAATGTGGCTTGACAAAATAATGGTTTGGTTTGTTAATTTATTTAACATCTCAATGCAATTATCCTATGTTTGGACAGCCAATCCTGAAAGACCATCAACAACCGGAAAGCTTCTGGGGACGGTCCTTGCCACACTTCATTGTAAATCAGACAGTGGTCACACACATGGTGATAGCTTAGCCAAGCCAACGGAGGTGCTAGCAACTCTCCACCGCCTCCCCTCCTGCAACATCACCCCCAAACATAGCCTGCTAATAAGTCTCTGCACACACACTCCATCAGGTTCCTGTCACTTCGACATCTTTCCACACATCAATGTGCTCCAGTCAAGGAGACTCAAACCGTTGACGCTTTACAACTCCTAGCTCTCGCGGGGATGGCTAGTGGGGACCAGCAGGGTGAGGGAAAGAGCTATCCTTTCTTCCCGAGCCTACAGAAAGAGCATGTGCAGGCCCCATGCAGTAAGCTGTGCTAAACACTCACAGAGACCCTAACTCACGCTCAGGATGACAGCGGCTGGCCCACCCTGGAGACAGCCCTCCCCGAAAGTTCTCTGGGCCAAGAACGGATCTCTGTAGCTCCACCGAGGAAAGGCTGCACGCCCAGCGTTGACCAAACTGGATACCCACGGTTGTCAGGAAGGTGCTGCCTGGGTCACTGTGACATACAGCATCTCCAAACCTACCGCCAGAGTGCTCCACAGCAGGCTGGGTGTGCTCAAGCACACTGTAGACACGGGGCCTGCCTGATCAGACTCGGGCTGAGGAAGGTGGCTGCAAATCTCTGTCAGAATCCCAGAATGATTCTATGCCGTTTCACAATTAGGTGAAAAGAAAGGGAAAGGAAAGGAACTGCGATGAAAGTTGACACCAGATGCTGGTGACGCATTTCTGAGGTCCAGACAGCCTCTTTGGCACACACAGCTACAGCTGAAGAGGAAAGGACCATCGTCCTCACAGTAGGGTTTGACTTCTGGCAGACACAGGCATGCACCTCCTCACACCAAAGCACACCATTTACACTCAGGCAGTCACATGCTCCGAAAACAAACCAGACGGTGAGACGGAAGTCCTCAGCTGCGTCTCACTCATCACCGTCCCGACACTCACCTACAGACAAGCAGGTCAGAAAATGCCTCTCTAATGAATGTAAAGGTTCCGTAATGAGTTGTGGGCTTAGAAAAAATATTCATAGCCGGGCGGTGGTGGCGCACGCCTTTAATCCCAGCACTCGGGAGGCAGAGGCAGGCAGATCTCTATGAGTTCAAGACCAGCCTGGTCTACAGAGCTAGTTCCAGGACAGGCTCCAAAGCCACAGAGAAACCCTGTCTAGAAAAAACCAAAAAAAAAAAATATTCACCAGGAGAAAGCGGTCTCAGCAAAGAAACTAGATGCTTGAGGGATCCAAGCCAGACCGTAAATACAGAGTTATCAATAAGTCTGAATTATTGCATATACTCGGTTACCTGGACACCATAAAAGACATTCGTGGCAAAAAAAAAAAATAGATGATTATGATACACACCATCCACACATAGCATAATCATGGGTTTGAGCTATCAAGATAGTCTTGCTACCATCTCTCTGTGTGCTGGGATGCCTGCACACACACGTACATACAATAGAGTCCACCAGCAAAAGGCTACAGCTAGTCATCACAGAAAGTGTAAGGCAATGACACATTTGAGTATGTGTGCAGACAAATGTTTACATGTGCACACAGGCCAGAGGGTGGAGCATGTTTTCTATCCGAGTGTGCAAACAGGCTCAGATTAACCAAGTCTGGCAATACTTCCATCTGGAAACTATATTTCCTAACATGAGCCATATTCTGAAAAATAGATTCAGATGTTTGGAACTGGTTCAGAACAGTTGTTAGAAATGTTCGGAACAAATGAAAAAAATTAGTCTTCAATGTCGTCTCTCAGATTTTCTTACCAAATAAATATGCCTTCTAGGGGGGGTCAGAGAGTTGGTGGGGAGTACAGGGTAAGGAGGCTCCTTCCTGGTCCCTTAAAGTCCCCACTGTTTGCCCTTGAAGCCACATCTGATGATGAGTGGTACTGGGTTTCTCCCCACACGCCCCACAAGGACTTCAACCTGCCGTGAAGACTTACCCTGCCAAGCAGACACAATTAATTCTCTCTCAGAGGCTGGAAATGGTGCTGACATGCTTAGAGCCTTCCTATCAGTTACCCAGAGATGCTCAGAGCTCGCAGGGGCTTTGCCTCCCCTGCAAGCCTTCCTATTTCCTATCAGTTACCCAGAGAGCCAAGTACAGTGCTGGTTTGTGAAAGAAGAAGAAGTTGGCTGCTAAATAAAATCTTTTAGCCAGTACAGACGCTAAATCAACAGTTCATAACAGTGGAGTCCTAAAGATTGGAATACACAAAAACCTTCACTTTTTACTACGTGAGTGACAGGTGTCCAAGAACGGTATGAGAATCAGCAGCCATCCCTCGCCGCTATGCAGACCACTGCAGCCTGGGGCTGTCCGCCCTGTGGCCTCGGACCCTACCCACAGCCTACCTTGACTTTTTGCTGGATTTGGGTTTTGGTGTGACAGTTTTTGCTTTCTTTTCCTTTGGCTCTTTGGGGATCTTCGGGGCTTTTGGGGTCTTGGGCTCTTTCTTCTCCTTCGGTTCCTTCAATTCCTTCGGATCTTTTTTGACTTTCGGCCTTTTCTTTTTCTTTTTTTCTTCTTGGGACCCATCCAGCGAGTTCCTACTTAGTTCTTGGTTATCAACCCCACCGGGGAAGTCATCTTTACCAAAACTTTTACTGGGATCCCCTGCAACGATGTGGTTGTTTTTCTTTTTCTTCTTTTTCTGCTGTGGCTGCTGTTCTATTGACGGCAGGTAATCGTCGCCCTTCACCAGCTGAGCGTTCTGTCCGCTGACCTGAGTCATGTCCGGCTTCTCTAGAAAGGGCTCCGACGGAGAATGCTAAGGAACACAAACGGGATTGACATTAGTTTCTCATTCCTCCAGGTAGAGAAAGGAACTGAAAGTCAGTGACTGATGTTTCGGGAGTTTGATTCTGTACTCAGGGAAGCAGACGCCTACAAACTAAGGGTTGTGGGATTTGCCATTCTCTTTCAGCCTGGAAACACTTGTTTAAAAGGGACGCTTTTAAGTAGGAAAATGTTACATTTTAAATACCAGTTTATTACTACGGGGGGAAAAAAATAGTGCAGGAAGGGAAAAACCTGTTAGAGAGCTAGACATTCTGTACCTCTTCGATCACAAGAACCAGGACAAGAAGTAAAATGTGTGCATATATGTGCATACATACATACGCAGACTGCTGAAGAAAGAGTTAGCGTAGGGTACAGTGCAGGGGAACCCTGACATGTATTCGGGAGGTACCCAGAGAGCACATCAGAAAATACTGACAAATAGACAAGATGCTGAGAAGTCAACTGAGACCAGAGTAAATGACTGCCACACAGAGTGGCCTCACTGCCGTGACCCACAAACGGGGCAGAGCAGGCACAGCATCCACACGGCACGCTGTGGCATCTGAGGAACCTTTACATTTCAACAAAACACCTGAAAACATCCCACCTGCAACTTCCAGTCATCTTCTGCCTTTTTCCTACGCTCCTCTGATATGAGTGATCCTACAATACGCCCAGCATGGGTTTAATGACCTGACCATCACCAAATTCCCCAGGTCGGATCTTTGGACTAAGACAGTGAACCTTTTGATTTCACAGGTGTGGGCAATGACATACTAACATGTCTGAGGAGACACAGAGCCGGGAGGGGTGGTCTACCTTACACAGACTGGACAATAACATGGGATAAGCTAAGCATTATTGTGGGCAAAGGAAGAAACCCCACATTTAAGTACAAGAAATAGAAATAACATCTTAATATCACATCCTAATTCAGCATATCCCCAGCCATATACTGAGCTTGTATGTCCGTTTACCTAAACCTACAGGAAGATCTTAGTCATTTATCTCCATCTTTCAGAGAGAAACTTGAGAGTTCCAGAAGAGGATGTGACTCCCCAGAGCTCTACACAGGGGAGACCTGGATGCAGTTTTCCTCCATCCCGTGTCTTCTGAGTCCATCTAGCTTCAAAAATCTTTACATACAGGAATACTTCTAGGGAGGCAGCACCAAGTTTTACCCCGTCTCCCTCTGTGGCTGTTCCCAAAACAACATTTTACAAACTGAACACAGCAGCCCACTGATCCACAGCCAACCTTGGCTGCTCCAAAGACCATCACATTCAATTCTTGAGTCACACCAGCAGGGAAGAAATGCCCCAGAACCCCAAGCTGAAACATTAAAATTCCAGCCCAGGCTCTATCACCAACTGCTCTCTGGAGAAGTCACTGCACTCAACCAAAGTTCAGCTTCTTCACCTGCTAAGTGAAGGACTTAAGTTCGTTTTCAGAATCTGGGAAGGTTGGGCATCTTAGAGGTATAGCATTGGCCTAACACACAAGGCCCTGGGTTCGATCCCCACCACTCCAAAAAGAAAAGAACATCAACAGCAGCAACAAATTGGTATTAAGACACACACACACACACACACACAGAGTTGTTTTTTGACACCCAATTTTCTCTGTGTAGCCCTGGCTGTCCTGAAACCCGTTTGTAGACCAAAGTGGCCTGGAACTCAGAGATCCACCTGCCTCTGCCTTCTGAGTGCTGGGGTTAAAAGCGTTTATTTCCATCACCAAACAAGGCAAATCTTAAAATACAAACTGTCCCTTCTTGGTCAAACAAAGAGGGAATAAACTCAGACAAAGGGGTGAGCACAAAGTGTAAAGAGCACACCAGTGCACACACACGACTCTTTACAGACAGACAAGATGTGGTCGTAGCTACCCCAGCTTCCAGATAAGCTTAAGTCCTAGGAGGCAAAGTGGCTACCAGAAGCCACATAAGGGAAAGAGACGAGATGTGGACCTTGGTTTCCTAAAGTTAGTGTTCTTACGGTCCACGCCTTGCCTCCTGAAGCCTTACACACAGGCCTCTTTCTGGGAAGGAGAGAGTGTAAATCCAGAAAGGAACTACCCAAACACCCTTGTGCCCTAGTGACCTCAGCCCCAGGCATTAGCTAAATATTAGTTGATCAAACTTCAACTTTTACTACATGCAAACTGCTGAAGTTCAGGTAATTATTACATTTTTAAACATAATTGACAAGGAAAAAGACATTGCTTTTCTGCATGGAGCATAAAAATCAAACTTCCTTGGGAGAATCTAGTATTCAAAAAAAAAAACAGAAGAAAAGTTATTGCTTGAAAGTAAGGGAAAGTTAGAACAATGATTCCACTTGGAGCGATGAACTAACTCACTATGGGGCATGTATACTCATCTTCAACCTGCATGGCATTCACCCCAGGAGGAGATACCTGTGTCTCCCGAGAGCCTTCCCAGCACACATTTATGAATTAGAAAAAGCATTTCACACACAACACAAAAAATTGAAAATTCATCGACACACTTTAGTGTACAAATCATTAGACGCTTCTTTTAGAAATAAAGGAGGCCATATGTAAGTGGCTTGGTAAAAAATTTAATCAACCACAAGGAGGGAGAAAGTGAAGGCCCAACACAGAAAAGTATTAATGTTGTTTGCTATGCAGCGCGGGTGTTTTGGTGCTATCTGAGGAGGGCAGGAGAGGTGCTCAGGGATCTGAGTGTTTACCAGACCTGCTTCTTCTCGGCTCTTTTAGAGGGAAGCTGTTTTCGTAAACATTTAACAAAGAACAGATGGTCTGCCTTAATCATGTGGGGGATGAAAACCTGGAGCTCCCAGTAATGCCCCGACAAAGTCTCCCAGGCCCCGCTTCCCTTGCTCCCCCCACCGGGCGCATGGTACGGTCTTCTCTAATGCTATTTAATTTTGCAGCGGACATTTTCCCATCAATCCCCACTGCCTGACAGGTAATCAATGCCATTAACATCTGATATTACCATACAGGCCATTCCTACAACTTCTGGCGTATTAAAAGCGAATGTCAGGGATTTCAGATACCAAGTGTATTTCACACATACAGGGCTTTCTCCGTGACACAGTTCTATCATGCTTCCATATGCCTTCTGACACACCATGATATCTGTCCTCAGAAGTAGTGTGTTGTGGACTCTGGGGACCTAAAACAGCCGACTGATATTTAAATAAGTAAAAATGGCCCAAAGTGTGTATGTTTCGTATAAAAAAAAAATTTAGTCATATTGTTTTTGTCCTGAGCTCTACTGCAATTGCTCTCACGACAATTAGGAAGCACAGGAGTAAGCTCTCTGTACAAAACGGGAGGGGCCAGATGCGCTCAGCAGAGGTGAGCCAGTGCCGACCACAGTGCTCTGAAGTGTCACAGAAGGGGGGAAAGTGTGGTGGGGCAAAGTTGGGACGGTCTCAGGATCCAAAGGCTATCTTATCTTCTTTCCCACATTGCCTTCACTTTACTCCTTAAGTCTGAAACTGTAAGCAACATAGAGCAACACGAGTGAACAAAATCTTATCACCAACATACAACACATACAACTTCTAAAGCTCACAGTATTCCACATACAGGACGCCTGGGGGTGAACACATTTTCAGACGAACATGCGTTTACTTGTTTGAATCTGCACATATGCAAACAAGCACGGAATCAAAACAGTGCTGGAAGGGGCACTACATGGACCGACACATCCTAGCAGCGGGGGAGGGGCGGGGGTGGACAGCAAGTTGTGAAGCTGTCCCAAGGCACTGCACTGAGTTGTTGTTTCCCTTTCAACCACTTGCTGTCAGTTAGTTAGACATGCTTTGAGCTCCGCTGGGCCATGTACATGTCCCCTCTCTCTTCAGCCTTGGAACAGCCTAGCTTCCCCCGAGAAGCACCGAAACAGGCTGGGCACCGCCAAGACGGTGTCCCTCAGCTAGAAGGGTGGCTGTGCAGCCCAGTGCTGCTGTGGCCACCATCCAAACCCAAGCCGTGAAGACTGTGGTTCTAAAACCCTAGCTAGCCCTGGCCTATCTGATGGGTGGCTTTTAATTCAATAAGAATTTGAAATTTTTGCTTCCAAGGGTCAGGGGAGAACTGGAGTTTGGTTCTGAACCACAGCTTAGAGTGTTACCGAATATTACTAACTTTTCGCCCATATACGGAATTGGAGGTAGGCGCTTGCTATTCTTCCTGAGTCTCGGAGTAAACAAACTCCGCCTCTATTGCTTGATATCCCTGTCTGCTATAACTGTCGTTCAACTTAGTAATGAGATGGAACATTCCACGGACTATTTCAGTTCCGCCAGGACCAGGAGAAGACAAGTTTGCTTCCTGCCTCCCTGCCCTGCCTTGAAAAAGCCCCCAAACTCTAAAGAATAGGCAGCATGTGTTCCATTCAACCCGCTGCACTGTGGGGACTCCGAGCCCATTCTTTCCTCTGCCTTGTAAGTCAATTGCTGTGTCTTAGGGAAAACAGCAGATAAAATCACAGGCTTACATTTAGGGAATACAGAGTTGAACCAGCTGGCTCATCTGCGCGCGCGCGCGCGCACACACACACGCACACACACACACACACACACACACACACACACACACACACCCCTCTAAGGTACGAAGTAAATTGATAGTAAACTGAACATGGTGTTGAGGTATCTCCATTGCTTCATAAATGCTTGGGAAAATTAGCTTAGTCATTTATGTGAAACTTGAGTGATGTTCTCCCATGTGATGGCTGCTCAAAATTAGTGTGCAGGTGACCGGAATTTCCGCGTCTTGACCGTCTCCTTCCCACCAAGCACAGGGAGGCCGCAGGAAAGACACAATACAACCACACTTAAAGGCCTATGGGGAAGCCCAGATGTTTGCATCTTAATGAAAAAATTATAACAATTAATATTTTTTTAAAGGCCTGTGTCAGTAAATGTGAATAATTCCTTGTGTTGCTTGCACCAAAAGAGCAGGGAAGAACGCATGCCTGACGTCCTATAAGAGTGACATGCTAGGGTCATGTCCACAACTGATCAAGGCACCTCTGGCCTCTCATAAGGAAACCAGAATGACAAGACTGTGAGGGGAACTCTGAGTCGGTTTTGCATTGAGACCCTTCTTCTGAATCTCTAAACTGCTTACAGCAGGAATACCAGGTGCTGACGGAAGAGTTCTTTCTAGAAGCAAGCTGGCAAAAACAGGTCTGCAGTGTCTTACTGCGAGCTCTCATGAAGCCTGCCTCTCCCTTTCTTGTCCACTCTGCCCTCCCCGGGCAAAGATACCTTGTTCGCATCCATGAGAGAGAATCTGCACCTTCTCACGCCACTTCAGCACTGAAGCCCTCACTGTTCCCAAACCTGTGTCACAAGAGCTGGGGTCTGACCACGAACACGCACTCCCCCCAAACTACCCGGGCTGCCAGGGATTGAACACTTGATCTTGTATGTGTCTTCAACAGTGCTTCCAGGTCAGTCAAGATATTTCACACAAAGACAAGACACTGAGGAATTCTAACTACAGGCAATGAAGATGGGGGTCAAACACACACTTTTTTAAAAAAGAAATTAATCCAGCTCAATAAACTCTGCCCTACACGTGACTGTGTGCTCTGCCATCCTGTGCACTCAACAGCAAGTTTGATCCTCAAAGTGGAAGAGTATAGGGCCTGGCTCCAGAAAGCCAACTTACACTGCTTACATGTGTTATTTAAATAGCAAAATAGTAAAAGCAACTTACTCTGTTATACCTACGGCTTTAAAAACTCAAACTTCAAACACTGACAGCAGGTCCCTCTCTAACACTGAGTGATCCCAGGGGTTTTTGCAGAACTGGGAATAGAACCATCTTTGAAAAGGGAGAAATTAAAGGAATTTAGGGATAAAGTTAATTTATGTACTTTTGGCAAGTTTTCCACGACTCCGAGACTGGGAACGTAGCATGTTTAGTTGACAATAAATGCTTAATGATAGACTACCATGGTCTATAAAAACTCATTCGCATCACATCTGTGGGAGGCAGCATTCAAAGCCTGCCCCTTTATCTCCCGGTGTGGCAGGATCTGTGTCCAGCCGAAAGTTAAGAGATATCACAGGTCTGGTCAAGGTGGGAAATCATGGGGCAGGGCTCCCTCAAAGAGGCAATTATCCTAGGCAAGCCTGACTCCAATCAGGGAGGCTTTTAAAAAGGAGAGAAGACTCCTTCCAAGCTGTGAAGGAGCCGGTGGCCAGGGTGGAGGGGAAACCACAGGCATGACTGGCAGGCAGCCTCCAGGAGCTAAGGGTGGCCTCCAGTGACACGCAGCAAAGCTGAACCGGGCAGCCCAGAGTGACTCCGCCAAACATGGACAGACTTGGTGATCAGGATTCCAGGAGACCTCGGGTCTACGTGCTGGAGGGCCTGGAGCAGTGGGGTGGGCTGGGCCGAACCAAGCCCAGAACCCAACCTAACAACGTGCTGAGGAGGAAGAGGATGTGGCTAGGAGACATGAAGTTTGTGGTAACACGTCACACGGCAATCCGTGCATTGAAATAAATGCCTACCTTAAGAGCTTCTCGTTCTACTCTGAATGGTTTTGGGCTTCTCTCCCTGAGGACCCTGCTCCCTGTGAGGTAGCTGACACACGGAGAGCATGGCAGAGCTTCCCTGTGTCTTTGCAAAGAGGCAGCGCTGACTGTGTCACTGGGTATCATCATGCACGTGCAGTCTCTGATGTACAGATGGGAAGATAGGATGCATCCAGAGGGGACACAAATTCATCCCAAGTCACACACATGCAGGCAGACACACTGAAAGGAGGCAGGACTGGAAGCTGGCAGTCTCCACAAGGTCCACATTCCCAACCATGATACCTACCAATTCATCACTGAGTGTGGGTCAAGAATCCCACTAGCTCCTCCAAGAGGCGGGAAGAGCAGGGTGTAAGGACCACCTGCACAGGGCTGGGGAGAGGCCAGTGGCCCCCCCCCCCGACACCAGCTACAGTGTCACACAGAGATTTTTAAAGAAAATCTTCATTTTCACGTTAACGCACGCACACAGGCGTGCATGCATGTATGCGGGAAATATTAAAGGCTCCTGATACTTAAACTTACTTTTACAGAAAGTTTACTACGCATTAGAAAGGGTCTGTTAAACACTTAGAGGGGATGACGTCCCCATGACTCCTTCCAGCTGAAATCACACACAAAACAGAAGATACCAAAGCAATTAAGTATTTTATAAACACTGCTGAGGGGTCAAAGGGGGGAGGTTCATTCACTGACTAATAATGCAGTAATAAACAAACAGCAATGTTATGCAACTGAGAAAATTATTATAATTGAATCTACACAGCTGGGCAAGTCGAGAGGCTGGCTGTGTAGCTCACAAATGTTTTGTGTGGGTGGGTTTGTACTTTGGAATTGTTTGGATTTGAGTCCTTCTTAGTTAAGAGTCAAGATCCTGCTCTCTTCTCTGAATACAACCCCACCACCGCAAGAGCAGGAGAGAGTCACCTACCGAAATGCCCCACTGATTAGCTGCTATTTTTACAACAGAGAAATAAATGTGAGCGTGAACGGGAGGCAGCTGAACTCCGCTGAGATGCTCTCGTTGCAGACCTGGAGAGGTGTCATCTTTGCGAACGGCAAAATGAATAATGAATGACGGTGACATGTTAGCACGTTGGGGAAAAAAAAAGGGGGGGCTCAGAACAAACCGGCTCTTCACATTTTCATATTTAGTGGCGTGGCGTTCTCGAGTTTACATCATACTTTGAAATTCTCCCATTGCAGGATTTATATCTTTGGCAACAAGAGCCCACCAGCAGACAGGCAGAGTAAGCATCCCCAACTACACATTTCAATTTAAGCTGAAGCGTCAGCTAGGGACAGGAGAGTCACTGGTGTATGTCCCCTTGAACTGTTGAAATCAGCACTGTACTCTTGGGTACGAGGAACTTGGGGGGCCCACAGCTGTTCTATCAATCAAATGCAGTCTCCATGCAAGCCGTAACAGAAGCAAGGTTCTTTCAGGAGATCTTTGAGAGAGGTGCTGTCCTGAGTACCCCTGGAATGTCTTCTTAACTAAAGGCTAACTCAGAACAGAATTTGTGATCATGTTCCCATTTGCATAAAATCTAACTAAGTTCTAACTCAAATGGCTGATTAGCTAACTATGAGGGCAGAGGAACACATGTATCTTCAACAGGCACACATTTTACATCAATGATATCTATTTTTATGAGATAAAAGTACTAAAGCTTTAATGGTGGCAATTAAAACAGCCCAGAGTTTGAGCAGCTCGATGGCTGAGTCACAGACCTTTTACCTATAATGGGACCCATTATAACTCTGCACTCAGTCTGAGGGAGTAAAAGAGGAACAGATTTTAAATAAGGTTATAAAACAGCAGTACCCTCTGGGCCAAGCTGCCGGAGTTTAAACAGCTGTGAAGTTAGCCTGGCCTCAGGACCAACATCCACTAGGCAACTTCCTTTAGATTGCTTAGATACTGGCCTCTATCTGAAAATACTTAACACCGAGTAATTGATTTCTATGTTAACTTTACTACTATGTATAAAATATATTACTTCAGGTGGCTTCTGATAGGCTATCTTCATTTCTGCCTAAAATATCAACACCTGTGTTCTAATGTTCTCATTTACAATATAAACTAAAGGGAGGAAGGAGAGAAAGAAGATAATATTCTCTTTAAAAAGGGTGTGTAGGCAATATTTACGCATACTATTAAATGATATTTTCAAGGTAGTTCGGCATTGTTGGGTTAAAGATGTTAAAATAAGCATTTGTAAGATAGGGTGAGGAAGTAAAGAGAATTTAAGAGGGAAGTACGAATGAAGTTTCCCAGACAAGCAAAAACAAAATTAATCTGAAGATCAACGAAGATACATCAGAGTTGGAAATCTAAATGAAGCCTTCCTGTAAAATGTACTTTTCCCATTACAGAAGCAAAACTTGGGTGAGAAAGGGGAGGGAGGTATGTTCAACGCACAGCATATACTTACATGAGAACGTCCTAACGTAACACAGTGCCAAGGACAATGAAAACTCAAAGGTGCCAAAGGAAAACTCCGAGAGGCACCCACAGGCTATCAGTTCCTACTGCAGGAACTTGTATCTTTTTGTTTTGTTTTGTTTTGTTTTTTTTGAGACAGGGTTTCTCTGTAGCTTTGGAAGCTGTCCTGGAACTAGCTTTTGTAGATCAAGCTGGCCTCAAACTCAGAGATCTGCCTGCCTCTGCCTCCAGAGTGCTGGGGTCAATCTTTTAATCCAATACGAGGTGTTATAAAATGGTACCTCATAGCTATCTCAGTATGTCCAGAACAATAATGCTTAGGAAGACCAAAAAAAAAAAAAATCATTCTGGTCGTGAACTGAAGCCCTATGTCCCTAACAAATTAACCTCAGAGACAGGAGGTGAAACACAAGGCACGGGATGCCCCAAAGTTGTCCAGCCTGCGCTGCAGCAAAAGATATCAAATGCACTCAAGAGCCTGTAGGTGGGGAAGGCTCACCGGGAAGAATTCTAGTGAGAACTGGGAGGCTGGATACTGGCCTTGGGACATCAGGACAAGGAAGACTTCAGGCATCCAGATTCTTCCCAGTAAACACAAAAGAGCCAGGGGCACTCAGCAGAAGCAGGAGTCAGGGGCCAGGGCATAGCTGATAAACACCAGCAGGTGCCCAGGGCCTTAGAAACCTTAAACACAGCCAAGACGGTCCCTATTCTGGTCTCTCCAACACAGAGAACCCTTACAGCAATTCTTTAAAGTAGTGGTTTAGAAGCCTGCCTAGGGGAGTAATTTAGATAATATCTCCTCCAAACTGATCCACCAACTTCGTAATGTGCCTCTTGCATGGCCAGCCCTCCCCACCTGCCCAGCCCTCACGGGGCCTCACACTAACTATGTCAGGTGTTTACTGAGCCTCTTGATGCATCTTCCTCCCACTCAGCCTGCTTCTCCGTTCCCCTGTAGAGAGGAGTCCTTGAAAGAGCAACGACATTTGCTGTCTTCACTTCCTCTCCCCCAGAGCTCTAACCACATTAATATTCCACGAAGCTGCTCCCACCAAGGTGACCCCACCCCTAGCGGCTGGCTCCTCAGCTCACCTGACCTACCGGCAGCAGCCCACACAGCTGCTCACGGCTGCTGCTTCTTCGGGAGACAGGCGATGGCCCTTTCCCTCCGATGGCCCTTTCCCCTCCTTCCTCGCACTTTCTGCCTGGCTTATCTTCCTCACCTGTCATTTCTGCAGTGCCCCAGGCCTGAAGACCCCTCCTCTCGCCCACGCCTCTAAGTCGGCATGCTACATCTATCTGGGTGCTTCGTGAAGTCCCTCCTCCAGCTCAGACCTCTCCCCTGAACTGTGGGCCTCTTCATCTAATGTCCACAGTCATCTCAGTCCTGATTCTGGATTCTCTACTCATCTCAGGGACCTCAAATTGTGACTCAACCGGCAAGCCAGAAAGTTAGCAAGCTCCTTGTCTCTTCCCTAAGTCTTAACTTCCGTACCTCGTCCATCTATAACTGACTGATTCCATGTTCAGCACGGACGGCGCAAGCCCTAACTGCCTCTCCCAGGGCTGGAGAGCAGCCTGGCCTGCGGATGCGCCTCTTCAGCCTTTCTCCTCTTCTAGCCTTGCCCTCTCTCCGAGTCCATCTGCGATAGTCTCAGGGAGCCCAGAAGGGTACAAATCGGACTGTAGCGTATCTCTCTTGACCTCCATCTCATCCACAGTCAATCTCTCAAGTCTTTATGAAGGCTGAAAGTGGTTTGGCCTCCTACCGTGATGCCAAAGTCCCCACGATTCCCCCCTTTTCTCTCTACCAGGAAATCTATTTCTTGTCTATCAGCAAAAGATCCTTCCACCTTAGCCAGGCGGTGGTGGCGCATGCCTTTAATCCCAGCACTCGGGAGGCAGAGGCAGGCGGATCTCTGTGAGTTCGAGACCAGCCTGGTCTACA
>NC_022031.1:58899752-58904364 GCF_000317375.1 Microtus ochrogaster | reverse complement strand
AAAAAAAAAAAAAAAAGATCCTTTCACCTCAGGGCCTTTGCACGAGCTGCCTCTGCCCTTAGAGCACTTCACGCTGCCTGTCACGCTGGGCGTGGCAATGTACCTTATAATCTCAGCACTTGGGGGGGGAGGGGAGGCAGGAGGACAAGGGAAAAGCCAGTCTTGGCAACAACATATCAAGCCTGGGTCACATGACACCCAGCCCCTCAAAATACAGCAAACAGACAAAACACAGTGTGTGTCTATCCGCCCCCCCATCCTTTCTTTTAAGCAGGACTAGACTACAATGAACAAGACAGATGCTGACCCTTTTTAGTTTCAGCAGCATGGTAAAGGAGTACCTTTCCATCCAAGCCTGACCACGTGGCCTCCATCCCTGGATCCCACCATGGAAGAAGAGTCCCACAGATGTACTATAGCACCCACGCACACACACACACACACACACACACACTCATACATCATACAGACCCATGACAATAACAAGCTAATGTCTAGAGGGGCAGGTGTAGATCGGCAGGTAAAAGTGTTTGCTACGCATGCAAGCCTGAAGACCTGAGCCTCAACCTCTGGAACCCACAAAAAAAGTGAAAGAGGAGAACCAAGGCCACAACATTGTCCTCTGACTCCCACATTGTGTGAACGAACACAGACAGACAGACAGACACACACACACACACCGTGGATACCTATGTATAATAAATAAAATGACTATCTGGTGCTTAGTATTTTTCCAACATTTCTACAGATTTGACGGTCTTCAAAATCTCAAGTGGGGGCCGGCACTGCTCCGCCGCCCTGAGCTGTGCCTGTCACCAACCCCCCTTCCCTCACTCATCCTGTCTTGGATGTGTACCTTCACTGTCTCTTAGCTTTAGACAGTGCTCAGGACTTCATTCACCACAGGGCCGAGCCAGGTGCTCATCTCCCGAGGACTCCAGCTTCCTGTTGATGTCTCAAGAGCGGCATGCCAAAACTCAGCCACCTCCCTCAGCTAAGCCTGACTTTCCAACCTGGGTTAGTATCTGGGTGCCTGACCCAGACAGCAATCTTCCTTCCTCGCCCTTCCTGGCTACAGCTACTAGTGGTTAACACTTTCCTCCCCGAGTCCTCCTGGTGGCCACGTCTCTGCCGCATTTCTCCAACCTTGGACTGGACAGAACTGTTCCTCATCTCCTGTTTTTAAAGCCCCTTGAATCTTTCCAAACGACCATTCCCAAGGTGAATCCACCTCGGGCTCCCTGCCAGCTACACTTGAGACAGACTCCCTCAGCACGAAGGGGGTCAAGCCCTTCCCTGTGCCACCCTTCCCTCTGCCTCTTCACCCTTCACTGGCTCTGCCATGCCCCTCATCTGCAGTCACACAAAGGCACTTTCCCCATCTAGAGCTTGGATGGATGATGCCTCCTTCCCTCTCCGCTAATCCATGTGCAGTCTCCAACACTCCGTTTCCGCATGGCTTATTCGTGGGGCTTTCCCTCCTGATCTGTATAGGCAGAGGCAAGGACCGCTCATCATACTGCGTGACCACTGACATCCTCTGATCCTCTGCTCTCCGAAGGACAGGAGCATGGGGCACAGACACGCATCCCAGCAAGAGTGAACGTGTGTGCGTGTATGTGTTCGTGTGTGTGTGTGCGCACGCACGCATGTGTGCGCGTATGCATCCCACTCCGTCTCTAACACCTGGTTTAGTGCTGAGGGTAGACCATCAAAGCCTCACCGCTCTCTCAAATGTGAGCATGGATGTCCCTTTTCTGCCCTCATTCAGGACCCAGGAGCATGTCACATGCTCTCCGCAACTCTGGTGCCCAGCACAGTGATGGAGGAGGGATGTGACATGTAAATGCGGACCCAGTTTACCAGCTGGGGCGAGGCCGTTCGGCCACATCTGCTCGAGTCTGAGCACCATGCTTGGTCCTGTCTGCTAAGCCTCTGCATTGCCCTTTTACTTGGCTCAAGCATCACCTTTCTCCCAGTCCGGCAAATCATTTGGTTGCATCATCAACGTATCAATTCCTACATACGGCTACATTTAGTTTCTGTCATAGCAGACCAACCGCTAAGTGTTAATTTTTTTTTTTAAGTTTTATTTTTTTTTTAAAGGAAAAAAAAAAAAGCTTCTTTCATACCCGTATTTCTGGTTCTTGTAAAGAGAATGGCACATTGTAAATGAGCAATTATGTTGGCTGGCGAATGAACGGATGGCTAGAAATGGAACAGATGAGCGCCCTGCATGAAAGACTTGACAGAGAACTCCACACAGGAAGCACGGTCGCTGCCATCCTGGAGAGACAAGCTGCCTGGACAGAGATCCAGAAAGGGTCTCGGGATTTCATCTCCAGAAGCAAGCTACAGACCTTTCTGCCACGGAGCTAAACGACAATGTACATACTTTTATTAATACAAAAATGGCTTCTGATTGACTTTACTGTGTATGACTTTAGGATGAACTTTCAAAGGAGCAGGGAGGGCTCAGCGGCAGGGATCAGCCAGGGAGCATTTATCTAGCAAGCCCCAGGTTCCACTCTCCCAGGAGCTCCTGCGCACACCCCTCCCCCACAGGACTCTGAACCGTGAAGCACTTCCTTGATCACTTCAGCAGAAGGGTAAGGCTGTGTGAGAATGGCCACACGTGCTGCTCTCGGGCTCTGGCCACCACAGCCATCCTCGGGTGGGGGCGGGGTGATGACTTCCTGGAGCCCAGCAGCAG
Source organism: Microtus ochrogaster (assembly GCF_000317375.1). Taxonomy (NCBI): domain Eukaryota; kingdom Metazoa; phylum Chordata; class Mammalia; order Rodentia; family Cricetidae; genus Microtus; species Microtus ochrogaster. The sequence continues at coordinate 58,901,651 of NC_022031.1, read as the reverse complement.
CATGCTCAAGGCAGAGCAGGGACAGGAGCAGAACAGGACTGACGGGGAGCTTCAGCCCAGAGGCCATGCTGGGGTCACAGCACATGGAATCCTTTTCCCGGGCTCAAGAGTTTAGCTTATATCCATGAAGCACACCGTCACACCTACCCTAAACGCCAGTGTAGCTCACCAGGTCACCTCGGGTCCCTTCCACTCCAGAAAACAAAGATAAACCTTGGACTCCCCCCATCCCAAAGTCCTCCAAACTACTTGCTAGTTGACACAAAAAGCATGGCTGTCTTCTTGTCCTACCTTTTCTCCACTCTTACAGCCACTGCTATTTTGCCAAGGCCAGTGCCACCAGCTGCCTGGGTTCTTGAACCAGCCCAGCCCAAAGACAGGCCACAAGAGTAAATTCACACCACACATCAAAGTCTCGGTAAAAACAAACAGCAAAAAAGCCTTTTTGTATGAAATGCTACTTGTTGAAATCACAGTCAAATGTGTGTTAAAATATTTTGTGGATATACGGACACAAATAAAATATACAATTACATTTGCCTGTCCAACTTTGCCCAGCCTGCTCCCACAGGACAGCAGTGCCCAAGACCACTCCAGCTCTGGTGCTAGCCTCACCCTGGAGTCTCATCTCCTCCCACCCCCTCCCTGAGGCTACCACACTGCTGCCATGGAACCTTGGCTCTGGGATCAAACCAGCCATCTGGAGATCAGCAGTGACCCTTCTCTGCAGAGGGATATCCCTGAGACCACTCTTTCCCCACACTCCAAAACACCTTGCTGATGAGCACACCACATATCTGAGACAGACTCCACCCGTGAGCGTGATGGTGAAGGCAATGGGCACGAGCCCTGACTGCACTCCGTTCAGAATACAGCAGTAGGGATATGAGCAGAAATAGGGTACCATAGCGAGAGCAGCTATAACAATATAGTGTTAGCTGTGATAGTAATTTACAGGCAGCTACTATACTGTGGGCCACACACACTGCCTGCATCCCCTTAACCCTCTAATGACACTTTTAGTTAGGTCCACATACAATTGTCATCTAAGAGGGGAGAAACAGAGACCAAGAGAAATGCCATAGTTCTACCACAGCTCACTAAGTGGCACCCAGGGCTCCAATGCCATGTTCTTCAGCCCTTTTAGGCTGCCATGCCTGGTGAACAGCAGGAAGTGGTCACTGCCCAGACAGTGCTGACTTAATCAGTCAACAGCCTAGATCTGCATTTGCTGGGAAGGCGGGCACAGCATTGCAGAGGGAGAGGTTTCTAATTAGGGGTGCATGCTCTAGACCGAAGGCTCTGGAGGGAAAACATTCTAAAAACAACAACTGGTTCACCAGGCCAAGGAGATGTGGAAAGCGCAAGAGCTAGGGGAGGACTGGGCTTGGCTCACTCCTGGTCCAGCCAGCTGTCCCTCAACACTAGCATCTCTGCGTAAAGACATCAGACATCTCTGGCAGGAACCCTCAGGCAGAGCTCTGCCAGGGCAGGCTAAGGGCTCCTGATGATTCTGCCCACTCATTTAACACATGTGCACATCTCACTTTCAGGAAAGTCATGAGATAAAAACGAAATGGTTTATCTTCACTGTTACCTTAGTGGGATCTGTAGTCACCACTGGGTATGTTTGTGAGAAGGGGAGACACGCCCTGAATGTGGGCAACAGCATCCCACAGACTGGGGCTAAACAAAAAGAGGGGAAGGGGAAATGGGGGGAAAAAAAAATCAAACTAAGCATCCCCCACCTCATTTGTTGACTGTGGAGATTATATAATCAACTGACTATGGCACCCACTGGCATACCTTCCCTGCCATGACACACTGCATCCCCACCTTCCCTGCCATGACACACTGCATCCCCACCTTCCCTGCCATGACACACTGCATCCCCACCTT